>NC_091318.1:1821381-1903881 GCF_038502225.1 Cherax quadricarinatus
TTACTTGGGAATCTCCTGTACCATTCCAATAATTGTACCAAACAGTTCTGCCAAAGAAAGAAATATAATTGACTCTTCTCTCTTGAAACATGGCAGGAATACAGTATATAACTTAAATTATGGGTTATACAAGCTCGATAGATATTTAGTAGAGTCTATTGTACACAATCTTAAACAACAATGCTATACAAAATCTTAGGAGTGCTCATTATGCCAGGTGGTCTCATGATGGACTGGTGACGCTCGACCTGTGTCTACGCACCAAAATTTCATGCTACGTCAGTTGTGAATGGTTATACAATGCGTTTAGCTGTTGCGGTACCATACAACGACAGTGTAACACCGGATATATCTCCTGAGGCGCACATCAACCAAATAACTGCTGCAGCATACGGGCGCTTGGCAAACCTAAGAACATCATTCCAACATCTTAATAAGGAATCATTCAGGACCCTGTACACTGTGTACGTTAGGCCCATATTGGAGTATGCAGCACCAGTTTGGAACCCACACCTAGCCAAGCATGTAAGGAAACTAGAAAATGTGCAAAGGTTTGCAACAAGACTTGTCCCGGAGCTAAGGGGTATGTCCTACGAAGAGAGGTTAAGGGAAATCGACCTGACGATGCTGGAAGACAGGAGAAATAGGGGGTTTTGATAACGACATATAAAATACAGAGAGGAATCGACAACGTGGACAGAGACAGGATGTTCCAGAGATGGGACACAGCAAAAAGGGGTCACAGTTGGAAGTTGAAGGTTCAGGTGAATCACAAGGATGTCAGGAAATATTTCTTCGCTCACAGAGTTGTCAGGAAGTGGAATAGTCTGGGAAGTGATGTAGTGGACGTAGGATTCATACATAGCTTTAAGAAAATAATGATAAAGCTCATGGAGCAGGAACAGTGACCGAGTAGCGGCCAGTGAAGAGGCGGAGCCAGGAGCTGTGAAACGACCCCTGCAACCACAGCTAGGTGAGTACACATACACACTCACATACACACACACACACGAAGGCCAAGTGTCTTAGTGACAAGTGCCTTGAAAAAATGGTAACTAACATACATACACATGCACACACATACACAAACGCAATACACACACATCCATGACACACGCACGCGCAGATGCGCACACTCAAATAATAGGGTGTGTCTATCGACAAGCACCATAGACAACTCTTAATTAAGTAACACAAGTTAATGAGGCAACCTACCCTGAGTTCCTGCAAGCCATAGTCCTTGGTAAGTGTGATCTGGAAGACCTCGAGGCCAGCGATGAAGGCCGCCAGGCGAGCCAGGGACTGTTTACCAGAGCCTCCCACACCCACCAGTAAGGCGTTACCTCGCGGACACTCCAGGATGCGGTTGATTCTTCACAAACACACAAACATAACTTCTGTTTTAGCATTTCTTGTTGTTCATCGTCACTTATAGAAATATTTATATTCAAATTTCATTGAGTGAAATCTTTGTCTAATATGGAAGATGTGATTATTTAGATCAACAGCATTCACGGCAGAAATTTGTAAAGTAGAACTTTTAATTAATACAAATTACTTAATTATTATAAAATAATATTATTATTAATATAATAATTATATAATATTGTTATAATTATATATGCATTATAATTATTACTATAATATAATAATAATAATAATAATAAAAATAATAATAATAATAATAATAATAATAATAATATTATTATTATTATTATTATTATTATTATTATTATTCATCGACACCATGCCCAGCCCTTCTAGGGCAGGGTAGGTGCCTGAGCCCGAGCTTTCAGCTCAAAAGACTGTCATTCCCATCAGCCCCCTTGGGGCGGGGATGGCAGACCAAAGAGGCCTAGCTTGTGGCTAGGCCTGGGGACAGTTGGTCCCAAAGATGAGGGGGTACTTGTACCTCCTCCCATGGGAGACTTAGGTCTCAGACACTCCCTGAAGAGGGAGCCAAGGCCGGGCCACCACTTGGAAAAGGCCCGGGCCGGGAGAATACCGGCGAATCTTTAATAATAATAAATAATAATAATAATAATAATAATAATAATAATAATATGATTATTATTATTATTATTATTATTATTATTATTATTATTATTATTATTATTATTATTATTATTATTATTATTGAGAAAAATGCACGTTGTAAAAAATTTTCATAAAATATGTTTGATAATTATATGAAAAAGGAATGTAAACACCTAGAAGAGTGAGGCATTTTGTTAGACAATATTTTACCTTCTACAATACTCTCTGACGCCTGTACAGCATATACTGTATAATATAGACATAAACTTTGTATATGCTGGAGTCCTTGAGAGCCAGGTAACTATGTGGGCGAGGTCGGTGGAGCAAGTTGACATCTCTGAGGATCAGTACAGTAGCCCTACTGGACTATCTAGGAGTGTATTTTTGCGAGCATTTCGAGCAAGTTATGTTTGTTTGCATTATTTAGAGAGAATGTGCAACTGGAGGAACAATCTGAAATTATTTTATTTTCTGAATAGCAGCAGCCGCTCCAAGGCACTGACACATATTTATGTCATTTTAAAGTATGAAAAGAAAACCTCTGTCCCACTCAGTGTGACGGTCAGATTTATCTCTGATTTGAAAGGGCTATATTAAGTTTGTGTACCCTACATTTATTTGCCCTTAGATTCTAGATGGGTGCTGCACAGATGTTTTTACCAACATAGATTAGTATTAAATACTAACATGTAAATAAAACATGTGTAAAAAACTATATCAATCCAATCACACTGGACTGACATAGAAGGAAGAAAGAAGATACAGAAGATTAATAGAGAAGATGTGAAGGTAGGAAATCGATTATCTGGTCTCCAGAACTAGTGTACTTCAGTGGTCAGTGAGGTTAAAGGTATCACTGACTGTCCTGATAATCAAGGTAAGAATATTCTGATTGTGGGAGACTCTCATGTAAGATATATGGACCATGCTGGATAAGTACAGGTTGGCCATAGATGTAGTCAGGTCTAACGGAGGGATCCCAATCATATGTAGCATCTTGTCTAGACAGGGAGTGGGCAATGAATGAATGTCTAGGACAACTGGTATAAATTGCTGGCTAGACCGGTAATGCAAGGAACTTACAACCCCATTCATTGATAACTGGGACAAATTCTATGGCAAACATATGTATGCAAGGGATGGGGTTCATCTCTCTGGGGCTGGAGTGGTTGTATTAGCTAATTCAATTGAGGGGGTAATTGATAACCTGTCTAGGACTTTAAACTGATAGATTGTAAAGGTATGGGTGTTTGTGGGAAACAATCAGGCTGCAGTACTAGGGTTTAAAATAGCAAATATTACCAGGATACCTCAGGGATATGTTTAAAAGACAATATTCAAAATTAAGTTCCTAGTAAAGGCAAAACAATTGTTCAACAGAAAAAGAGAGATAGTAGAGGGCAACGAGTGGCTAGCTCCCTTAATGTTTATTATACAAATAACAGGAGTCTAAGAAATAAGAGAGATGAGCTAAGATTACTTGCAAGTGTAGGTAATATAGATATTATTGCTATAACAGAGACCTGGTTCAACTTGAAAGACAGAGAAATGCCTTCTGAATGCAACATACAGTCTTATAAACTATTCCACACTGATAGGGTCAACAGAAAAGGTGGTGGAGTGGCGATGTATGTGAGAGATAATTTAAACTGTTGTGTTAGACAAGATATAAGATTACAAACATCGGGCACAGAATCTGTTTGGCTACAGTTTCTCATGAGTCGTGAAAAATTTATTTTAGGTGTGATTTAGAGGCCCCAAACCTAGATAGGGAGTGTAGTAAGCTGCTGTGGGACGACATTAATAAGGCGTCTAGATATGAAAATGTTGTATTAATGGGAGATTTTAACTTTAGACAAAGAGACTAGAACAATGTGATAGGAAATCTTTAGTCCAGTGACTGTCTTGTTACGGTTCAGTATTGGTTTTTAAAACAGTTTGTGACAGAACCAACTAGAGGAAACAACCTGCTAGACCTCGTTGTTACCAACAAACATTCACTAATTAATAATCTTGAGGTTAATGATGAGCTTGGGGAAAGCGATCACAAATCACTTAGTTTCAACATATCTTGGTATTACCCAGATAACTGCAATCAAATCTCTGTCTCAGATTTCCGCTTGGCCGATTTCGTGGGACTGAGAAATTATCTGGGTGGGCTAAATTGGGATTACCTTACTATGTGTCAGGTTGGTGGTGTTGGTTGCCAATATGACGTGTTTCAGAGCATAGTTCTAGCCCCAGACAACTTTTGCTCCAAATAGGGAAAGTAGATCTAACAAAAATGATCCCAAATGGATGAACAATAGATTAAAACATCTCATTGGTCAAAAGAGAGGCAAATTTAGGCGTATCAAAGGAGGGGATGGGCGGTGACGAAATCAATATATTCAATTAGAGACAAATAAAAAAAGGAATAAGAAAAGCAAAAAGGGATTATGAGGCTAAAGTCTCAAGGAATTCGATGGCTAACCCTAAAAGGTTCGTTCAGGTATAAAGAAGTAAGATTAGGGACAAGATAGGCCCACTTAAGAGTAACTCAGGTCAGATCACTGACAGTGATAAGGAAATGTGTGAAATTTTCAACATTTACTTGCTCTCAGTTTTTACTCAGGAAGATATTAGCGAAATTCCAGAAATAATGAATTATGTACAACAGGGCAATAATAAACTATGCACGTTTGGGTTAACTAGTAACATGGTTCTCAAACAAATAGAGATTATAACCTAACAAATCCCCAGGCTCTGATGAAATGTTTTCAAGGGCTTTATAAGAATGTAAAGAGCAACTTTGCAAACCTTTAGCTAAATATCGCTACAAACTGGCATAGTGCCAGACAAGTGGAAAATGGCAAATGTAATACCAATTGACAATGCAAGTGACAGGTCCTTAGCTTCGAACTACAGACCAATAAGCCTTACCTCCATAGTGGGAAAATTTATGGAATCAATAATTGCCGAGGCAGTTCGTAGCCATCTTGATAGGCATAAATTGATTAATGAATCTCAACACGGTTTTACAAAGGGGCGTTCCTGTCTTACGAATTTACTAACTTTTTCACTAAGGTAATTGAGGAGGTAGATCATGGTACTGAATATGATATTGTGTATATGGACTTCAGTAAGGCTTTTGAGAAAGTTCCACATCAGAGGCTATTGAGAAAACTTAAGGCACACGGAATAGGAGGAGAAATTATTTCATGGGTAGAAGCATGGTTGACAAATAGGCAGCAGAAAGTTTGCATAAATGGGGAGAAATCAGAATGGGGGCACGTCACAAGCGGTGTTCCTCTGGGGTCAGTGTTGGGCACCTTGTTGTTCACAGTTTACATAAACGACATAGATGAGGGGATAAATAGCGACATATGCAAATTTGCTGATGACACCAAATTAGGCCGTCCAATTCATTCTAATGAGGACATTAGAGCACTCCAGGATGATTTGAATAGATTGATGCAGTGGTCGGAGAAGTGGCAGAAGAAGTTTAATATAGACAAATCCAGAGTTCTAAATGCTGGACAGGAAAATAACCATGCCACATATAAACTAAATAATGTGGACCTTAATATTACTGATTGCGAAAAGGATTTAGGAGTTCTGGTTATCAGTAATCTCAAACCAAGACATCAGTACATAAGTGTTCCCAATAAAGCTAACAGAATCCTTGGCTACATATAAGAAGTATAGATAATAGAAGTCCTCAGGTTGTTCTCCAACTCTATATATCCTTGGTTAGGCCTCATTTAGACTATGCTGCTCAGTTCTGGTCACCGTATTACAGAATGGATATAAATGCTCTGGAAAACGTACACAGGAGGATGACAAAGTTGAACCCATGTATCAGAAATCTTCCCTGTGAGGATAGACTGATAGATAGGCATAGAATTAGGGGGAATATGATTGAGGTGTATAACTGGAAAGCAGGAATAAATAAAGAGGATGTAAATAGCATGCTAAAAATATCTAGCCTAGACAGGACTCTCAGCAATGGCTTTAAGTTGGAAAAATTAAAATTCATTCAGGATATAGGTAAACACTGGTTTGGTAATAGAGTTGTGGATGAGTGGAACAAACTCCCGAGTACAGATATAGAGACTTAAACGTTGTGTAGTTTTAAAAATAGGTTAGATAAGTACATGAGTGGGTGTGAGTGGGTGTGAGTTGGACCTGACTAGCTTGTGCTACTAGGTCAGATGCCGTGCTCCTTCCTTAAGTGAATGTGATTTGACCTGACTAGGTTAGGGCATTAGCTTAACCCGGTAGGGCACTTGGACCTGCCTCGCATGGGCAAGTAGGCCTGCCGCAGTGTTCTTTCTTATATTCTAATATGTTCTTATATTCTTAATAACCGACACATAGGTGAGTAGAAATAGGACGCACATGTATCTGGCTCTTGTCAGACGAAGGATCGAGCCTCCACCACTCCTTGCCCTGAATGACCCACATGGGTTTAGCGCCTAACATGAATTATACAAACATTCCTTAATAAGTACGTGAGTACTACAAAGATGCCTAATTTATACACTTTGTATCCGGCAGAAGTATAGTGTAGAGACTGGTTGTATTAGATTAAGGCGATGTGAACTGAACCTAATGATATCTCTTATAGTTCTTGAATGACTGCTGTTACGCCCATGTTAACTGCATGCAGGGTGAGGGTAATGACTTCAACAGCGGCGCGCTAATAGGGTCAGAATAATGACTTCAACAATGGGACTATTAGCGTAGGGACAGACTTCAACAGTGGTGCTAGGAGGGTGGCTGAAATGACATCAATAGTTGGGCTAGAAGGGCGGAGGTAATAGTGACTTCAGCAGGTGGACTAGTAGGGTGGAGGTTACGTTTATGCTGGAGTCTGTACTGGGATGATGGGAAAGTTTGTGTACCAGACGCCGACAGAAGTAAAATGAAGTTGGAGGCGGAGGGAAGCAAAAGTTTGTAGATGAACCATCATTCGTATTGGAGAATGTTGTTGCTGTAGATGTGGAGGCCCATAAGAAACCTCGTGTGATCACTAAATATATAAGTCATGTGTATAGATCCTCTTTACTCTTGATGAAGTTTAATAAAATGGCTTCTCTGCGATGTGTGCTTAATAATAATAATAACTATAATTCTATAATAATAATAATAATAATAATAATAATAATAATAATAATAATAATAATAATAATAATAATAATAATAATAATAATAATTATATTAATAATAACAATATCCATGATAATAATCACAATTCCATATTTCTCTTATTAATACAACAGTTTATTAAAAACACCCATGTAATATTTTTTATTTATTTATTTATTTATTTATTTATTTATTTATTTATTTATTTATTTATTCATTTATTCATTTAGAGAAAAAAGTGAGAGAAAGGAAGAGAGAGAGAGAGAGAGAGAGAGAGAGAGAGAGAGAGAGAGAGAGAGAGAGAGAGAGAGAGAGAGAGAGAGAGAGAGAGAGAGAGAGAGAGAATACCTAAGAGTAAAAATAAAGAGTGAGCAAGAAGTCTAGACTGCTCCAGTGTACCTGCAGACGTGCGCCATTGCGTCTTCGAAGAGCACTAGGTTCATGGCAGCATTGAGTTCGTTGTAGGTAGTGAGAGCGTCTTGCAGGGTGGTATTGAGGTCGCTCCAGGACAAGATGGGCAGGTAGCGAGGCTCGCCCACACCACGAGCGAAGTGACAAAACACGTTGGGTTTAGCCATTACATCCGTCTCGTCCAGCTCCTGTAGTCGATAAATCCAGTTTTTGGTAAGAAGGTAAGAAGACATTAAGTTTACTTGTCTCAAATGTTTCATATCCTATAATTTCCCGCACTCCCGTCCACTTGTACATTTCCAGGGACACTCGATTATCGCACAGTATATGTTTTGTTTTCTTTTGCCAGTATAAAGGTCTTTAAAAAAACATATAGTATAACTTTTCAGAGTGTATGTACTATTTGCTTGTGCAAATTTCCCTTGCTAAAATTAACTGTTACACAGATTATGGCCAAAAAGAGTCAATTAGCAGCCAAATGTAGTGTCTATTTGAATACTTGGCGAACATGGGTTGTTGGATATAGATATGTCATTACCTAGTACTCGAACCAGAGGCCTTGTAGTCGATAAAATAGACATTTTATTTCTAATTGAGGAACTAATAATTTTAAGTTAACTAATTTCTTATTTTCATAAGAGAATATATATACTATATATATATATATATATATATATATATATATATATATATATATATATATATATATATATATATATATATATATATATATATATATATATATATATATATATATATATATATATATTCCGGGAGTACAATTTTGTCTCTGATTTTAAATTGGTTTCTCTGAGACATATGTATTACTGCGTGAGGGATTTTGTACAAAAGATTTTGACGTATTTTAGATGATGTTGCAATAACCATACCTGGAATTTACCTGGAGAGAGTTCCGGGGGTCAACGTCCCCGCGGCCCGGTCTGTGACCGGGCCGCGGGGCCCGTTACTGCTGGCTGCACACAATCCAAAGTACAAGCCACAGCCCGGCTGGTCAGGTACCGACTTTAGGTGCTTGTCCAGTGCCTGCTTGAAGACAGCCAGGGGTCTATTGGTAATCCCCCTTATGTATGCTGGGAGGCAGTTGAACAGTCTCGGGCCCCTGACACTTATTGTATTGTCTCTTAACGTGCTAGTGACACCCCTGCTTTTCATTGGAGGATGTTGCATCGTCTGCCGAGTCTTTTGCTTTCGTTGTGAGTGATTTTCGTGTGCAAGTTCGGTACTAGTCCCTCTAGGATTTTCCAGGTGTATATAATCATGTATCTTTCCTGCTTGCATTCCAGGGAGTACAGGTTCAGGAACTTCAAGCGCTCCCAGTAATTGAGGTGTTTTATCGTAGTTATGTGTGCCTTGAAGGTTCTCTGTACATTTTCTAGGTCAGCAATTTCACCTGCCTTGAAAGGTGCTGTTAGTGTGCAGCAATATTCCAGCCTAGATAGAACAAGCGACCTGAAAAGTGTCATCATGAGCTTGGCATCCCTAGTTTTGAAGGTTCTCATTATCCATCCTGTCATTTTTCTAGCAGATGCGATTAATACAATGTTATGGTCCTTGAAGGTGAGATCCTCCGACATGATCACTCCCAGGTCTTTGACGTTGGTTTTTCGCTCAATTTTGTGGAAAGAATTTGTTTTGTACTCTGATGAAGTTTTAATTTCCTCATGTTTGCCATATCGGAGTAATTGAAATTTCTCATCGTTGAACTTCATATTGTTTTCTGCAGCCCACTGAAAAATTTGGTTAATGTCCGCCTGGAGCCTTGCAATATCTGCAATGGAAGACACTGTCATGCAGATTCGGGTGTCATCTGCAAAGGAAGACACGGTGCTGTGGCTGACATCCTTGTCTATGTCAGATATGAGGATGACGAACAAGATGGGAACGAGTACTGTGCCTTGTGGAATAGAGCTTTTCACTGTAGCCGCCTCAGACTTTACTCTGTTAACTACTACTCTTTGTGTTCTGTTTGTGAGGAAATTGTAGATCCATCTACCAACTTTTCTTGTTATTCCTTTAGCACGCATTTTGTGCGCTATTACGCCATGGTCACACTTGTAGAAGGCTTTTGCAAAGTCTGTATATATTACATCTGCATTCTTTTTGTCTTGTAATGCATCTAGGACCTTGTCGTAGTGATTCAGCAGACAGACAGGAGCGACCCATGTTGCCCTGGGTTGTGTAATTGATGGGTATCTAGATGGGTGGCCATCTTGCTTCTTAGGACCCTTTCAAAGATTTTTATGATAAGGGATGTTAGTGCTATCGGTCTGTAGTTCTTTGCTATTGCTTTACTGCCCTCTTTGTGGAGTGGGGGTATGTCTGTTGTTTTTAGTAACTGTGAGACGACCCCCGTGTCCATGCTCCCTCTCCATAGGATGGTGAAAGCTCGTGATAGGGGCTTCTTGCAGTTCTTGATGAACACGGAGTTCCATGAGTCTGGCCCTGGGGCAGAGTGCATGGGCATGTCATTTATCGCCTGTTCGAAGTCATTTGGCGTCAGGATAACATCAGATAGGCTTGTGTTAACCAAATTCTGTGGCTCTCTCATAAAAAATTCATTTTGATCTTCGACTCTCAGTCTGGTTAGCGGCTTGCTAAAAACTGAGTCATATTGGGACTTGAGTAGCTCACTCATTTCCTTGCTGTCATCTGTGTAGGACCCATCTTGTTTAAGTAGGGGCCCAATGCTGGATGTTGTTCTCGACTTTGATTTGGCATAAGAAAAGAAATACTTTGGGTTTCTTTCGATTTCATCTATGGCTTTTAGTTCTTCCGCGATTCCTGACTCCTATAAGATTCCTTTAGCTTAAGTTCGATGTTTGCTATTTCTCTGACCAGTGACTCCCTACGCATTTCAGATATATTGGCCTCTTTTAGCCGCTCTGTTATTCTTTTCCATCGCCTGTAAAGGGAGCGCCTGTCTCTTTCTGTTTTACATCTACTCCTCCTTTTTCTTAAAGGAATAAGCCTTAAGCATACATCGAGTGCCACCGAGTTAATCTGTTCTAGGCATAAGTTGGGGTCTGTGTTGCTTAATCTATCTTCCCAGCTTATATCGTTTAGGACGTGGTTTACTTGGTCCCACTTTATGTTCTTGTTATTGAAGTTGAATTTGGTGAAGGCTCCCTCGTGACTAATCTCATTTTGTCGGTCTGGGGGTCCGCGCATGGATGTCTGAACCTCGATTATGTTGTGATCTGAGTATATTGTTTTTGATATGGTGACATTTCGTATCAGATCATCATTGTTAGTGAAGATGAGGTCTAATGTATTCTCCAGTCTAGTAGTTGAATTTTATGCAGAGATTTAAAAGCTCGTGTGTGTGTGAGTTCTCGTCTGAGCTGCCTCCTGGTGTTATCACTGCAACAACATTATTTGCTATATTCCTCCATTTTAGGTGCCTCAAGTTGAAATCCCCCAGGAGCAAGATGTTGGGGGCAGGAGCTGGCAGATTTTCCAGACAATGGTCAATTTTTAACAGCTGTTCCTGGAATTGCTGGGACGTTGCATCCAGAGGCTTGTAGACTACCACAATGACTAGGTTTTGGTTCTCGATCTTTACTGCTAAAACTTTCACTACATCATTTGAGGCATTAAGCAGTTCTGTGCAAACAACTGACTCTGCGATATACAGGCCAACCTCCCCTCCCTTTTGCCTGTCCACTCTGTCGCATCTGTATAGGTGGTAACCTGGGATCCATATTTCGTTGTCCAAGTGATCCTTTATGTGGGTCTCTGTGAAAGTCGCGAACATCGCATTTGCCTCTGCAAGCAGTCCACGGATGAAAGGTATTTTGTTGTTCGTTGCTGGCTTTAGACCCTGTATATTTGCAAAGAAGAATATCATCGGACTGGTGGTATTGGTGGTACTGGGGGACACTTTTTTTCCGGCACTAGTATCTGTATCTGTTGGTTTGGAGTGGAGGCCATCGACTGTGGTTCTACTCTAGAAATGACTGGATTTGGCTATTGGTTATTGCAACAAAAAATATCTCTCTATGATATGGATAACCAAATAATTACTTCAGGTTCATATAAATGTGAATGTAACGTAACATTTTTTTCCTAGTGATCAGCACTATAGCTTGCAGTAAGTTGCAGGCGTCTGTGCTACTGAAATTGTTCAGAATACATCTGGTATCTAACGTGCAGAGTCGAGCGTGAGTGAATCACAATAGACCAAAGATCACCTCTGGCACAGGTGACCTCTCATACAAGGACTTCCCTCATTGATGAGGTCAGGCATGTAACACTAATTCCTGAAGCTCCGTCTCTAATAGTTTTCTCGTAGTGTGGATAGACGCAGTCTTTTCACAATGTTGATCTCAAAGAAAAATTACAAAATATTAACAAGTCTAATGATTTTACACTAGTAAGTTTTGATGTCACAGCGTTGTTCACCCAAGTACCTGTTCCCGATCTGCTACCTTATCTGAAAGAAGAATTGGATGAGTTCTCCATCCAGAGATGGGACACAGCAACAAGGGGTCACAATTGGAAGGTGAAGACTCAGATGAATCACAGGGACGTTAGGAAGTATTTCTTCTGTCACAGAGTTGTCAGGAAGTGGAACAGTCTGGGAAGTGATGTAATGGAGGTAGGATTCATGCACAGCTGTAAGAAGAGGTACGATAAATTTCATGGAGCAGGAAGAGTGACCTAGTAGCGACCAGTGAAGAGGTGAGGCCAGGAGCTGTGACTCGACCCCTGCAATCACAAATAGGTGAGTACACAAACAACATTTTTACAAAGCTGCAGAAACTAGATCATCCTAACAGAATAAAACAAAAAATGGAATCTCAAAGGGAAAACATAAAGGCAAGGGAACCGAAGATGGCTAGTCTGAAGAGGACGAATGGGCAGAAAGCTCTAGAGTAAAATGAATCAAGAATGAGAAAAAAGGATAAACGAGCTTTCCAATAACATGGTGGTGAAGCTATCTGCAGAGAGAAAGAAATGGGAGTTACGAGCTTTAGCTCTGAGTCAAAGATACAGAGACTGGAGAAAGAACTGGATGTGCTGAAGCAGGACTTAAAGATGAGGTCCAAAAGGAGCAAAGTGATTGAAATGGGAACGTCACCAAACAGCGAGGGGACTGACGCACGGGATGCAGCTAAAAAGTCCCTTGCAGAAATAATATCAGGCCATCAAGGTGACTTGGAGATGATAAGGGTAACAACAAAGGAGATGCTTAAATCAGATTCAGATATATGGAGGAAAGAGAAATGGGAAGAGAGGCAGAGTTCAATAATTATTCATGTGGTTCAGGAGGGCATGCAGTGGCAGACAGGAAACTTCAGCCTCTGGAGGAACACCAAACACAAATGCTTCCCCCCTCTTCAAGCATTAATTTCACCATCACAGCAGCCTTCCATAATATTCCGCCCTGCCTCCCACATCCCCAGCCTTCACCATCCTCTTCCACCTCCAAAAATACAGTACAGGAACAGAAGCTAAAGGTATGGCCCACCACTGCAGATGGAATACCAAATAAGAGTGAGGAGTGGTAAGAACGAATCATTTATGCATCACCTGACATCATAGCACTAACAAAGACAAAACTTACAGGAATGATAACAGATGCGATCTTTCCAAATGAATATCAGATCCTGAGAGAACAGAGGAGGAGGGGGAGCGGCACTGCTTATCAAAAACTAGTGGAGTTTTGAGGAAATGGGAGGAATGGACAGAGGGAAAGCAGATGACTTCATTGTAGGAACAGTTCAGACTGAGGGTCCAAAAGTGATGATAGCAATAATGTACAACCTACCACTGAACAGCAGGAGGCCAAGATACGAGTATGATGAGTGCAAAAGAGCAATGGTGGATACACTAGCGGAAGTAGCCAGAAAGGCTAGGGCAAAATTACTCATCATGGAGATTTCAATCATTTGGAGAATGACTGGAAAAACCTAGAGCCATACAGGAGACTAGAAACGTGAAGGTTTAAGATGCTGGAGACAGAATTGGAAAACCTCATGCACCAATATGTTAATTATATAACCAGAGAAATAGGAGAGGATGTTTCAGCAAGGCTGGATCTCACATTCACATTGAACAGTTCAGACTTAGGGTATATCACACACGAAAGATCCCTTGGCGCTAGTGATCAAAACGTCCTGAGTTTTCAACACCTTGCAGAGTTAGCAGTGGAGAATGCAGCAGCACGAGAAGGACGGGAGAAACCAAGCTTAAAAAAAGGGGATTACATAAGCATGAGGAGAATCCTGCATGAAGTGCAGTGGGAAAGAGAAATAGAGGGAAAGACAGTAAATGAAATGATGGAACTAGTGACTGCTAAGGGCAGGTGCGCAGAGGAGATGTTCATACCAAAGAATAATAGGAAAAAATGATAAGACCAAAGTGAACCCATGGTTTAACTGAAGGTGTAAAGAGACCAAAGCATAGAAAAAGTATAGAAGACAAAGTACTCAAGAAAACAATGAGTTGAGTAGAAGAGAAATGAATATGCAGCCAAGAACCAGGTAATTAGGTTGAGGTCACAAAGAGTGGCCAGAGATTATGTGAAGAACGTAACACAAGATTTAGAAAATTATTCACAGAAGAGAAAGAAATGCTTCCAGCAAACCGAGGAAGTACGGTGCACTAACAAGTGCTACCTGCCTGGAGTCTACCTGGAAGGTATTCCGGGGATCAACGCCCCCGCAGTCCGGTCCACGACCAGGCCTCCCCGTGGATCAAGGATTGATCAACCAGGCTGTTGTTGCCGGCAGCACGCAGTCCAACGTACAAACCACAGCCCAGCTGATCCAGCACCGACTTTAAGTATCTGTCTAGCTCCCACTTGAAGGCAATCAGGGGCCTATTGGTAATTAGCCTTATGCATGGTGGGAGGCTGTTGAATGGTCTTGGGCCCCAGACACTTATTGCGTTTTCTCCTAGTGTATCAATGGCGTCCCTGTTTTTCATTGGGGGTATTTTGCACCGCCTGCCCAGTCTTTTACATTCGTGGGGAGTTAATTCTGTGTGCAGATTTAGGACAAATCCTTCTAGGATTTTCTAAGTGTAGATTATGATATATCCAAGCGTTCCCAGTAGTTGAGGAGTTTAAATGTACAGTAAAGGCTCTCTGTACACTTTCTAGATCTGCAATTTCACCTGCTCTGAATGGAGATATTAATGTACAGTAATGTTCTAGCCTAGAGAGAGCAATGGAAATATAAACACATATGCAGTATAATGTGATCCTTTATTGACTACGTTTCGCCCACACAGTGAGCTTTTTCAAGTCACAAACAGATCTACCTGGGATGGAAGTGACGCGAGTATTTATAGTCAGGTTCAGAATGCTGAGGTCAGGTGGAGAATGCTGCATCTGATGATGTACCGAGTGGGGTTATAGAGTCTAAAATCTTGGGTAGCTTGGAAAGGAGATTGGATAAGTTTGTGAGCAGACCTTCTACAGTGTTCTTCCATTCCTGTGTTCTTATGTGGGATAGCGATGAAGAAGTTTCTTGGCAAGTGGTTCAGCTATGTTATAGAAGCCACTATTCTGGTTGAAGTTGTCGGATATCCATCCTAGAGAGAGCAAGTGATTTGAAATGGATCATTACTGGCTTGGCATCTCTGTTCTGAACTTTCTCATTATCCATCCTATCATTTTCTTTACAGCTGTGATCGTGGAACTGTTGTGATCCCTGAAAGTGAGATCCTCAGACATTATAACTCCAAGGTCCCTCATATTATTTTTTCGCTCTATTGTATGATCAGAGGTTGTAGTATATATTCAGTTCTAATTTTTATCTCCTCCAGTTTTCCATAACGGAGTAGTTGGAATTTGTCTTCATTGAACATCATATTGTTTTCCGTTGCCCATTGGGAAACTTGGTTTATATATATTCTTCGAGCTTAACCGTGTCCTCAAGAGATGACAGTCTCATGCAGATCCTAGTATCGTCTGCAAAGGATGACACGGTACTGTGGATTATATCTGTGTCTATGAGGATAAGGAACAGAATAGGGCAAGTACTGTGCCCTGTGGAACAGAGCTTTTCACTATGGCAGCTTCTGATTTTACTCTGTTTACCACTACTCTTTGCGTTCGATTGGTTAAAAAGTTGAAGATCCATCTCCCCACTCTGCCAGTTATTCCTTTAGCACGTATTTTGTGCACAATTACACCATGATCACACCTGTTAAAGGCTTTTGGAAAGTCTGTGTATATTACATCTGCATTCTGGTTTTCTTCCAGGGCATCCAAGATCATATCATAGTGATCCAGTAGTTGCGAGAGGCAGGGGCGACCTGCTCTGAACCCAAGTTGCCCTGGATTGTGCAGTTTTTGGGAATCCAAGGAGTTTGCAATCGTGCTTCTTAGCACTCATTCAAAGATTTTTATGTTGTGGGACGTTAATGCTATTGGTCTATAGTTCTTAGCTAATGTTTTGCTGCCACCTTTATGGAGTGGGGCCATATCCATTGTTTTTATTGACTGGCTGGAATTTCACCTATGCCTAAGCTCCTTCTACATAGGGCATGCGAAAGGTGTTTCTTGTAGTTCTTGATTAACACAGAGTTCCACGAGTCTGGACCTGGGGCTGAGTGCATGGGCATGTTGTCAATGGCCTGCTCAAAGTCTGTTGGAGTTAGGGTTATATCGGATTTGTCGATCTTCAGACTGATTAGTGGCTTGCTAAACAGAGTCGTATTGGGATTTCAATTTCTCGCTCATTTCTTTGTTGTCATCTCTGTAAGTCCCAACTTGTCTGAGCAAGGGCCCGATACTAGATGTGGTATTTGCCTTGTTATAGCTCCTTCTGTCTCTCCCGGGTCTTGTATGGACACAATACACATAACCTATTTTTAACTGTCAAATCAATTTGTTCCCTAGGCTTCCTCAACATATTAGTTTCACTCCAAAAAATTTTCTTATTTTCAATAAAATATGTTGATAGAGTCTCAACCACTATCTCATTTGCTCTCTTTTTACATTGCTTCAAAACTCTCTTAACCTATCTTTTCTCTCCATATTACTCCTCCCGCCTTGTATCACTTCTACTCTGTAAAAACCTCTCATATGCTAAGGTTTTCTCCCTTACTACTCTCTTTACATCATCATTCCACCAATCGCTTTTCTTCCCTCCCGCACCCACTTTCCTATAACCACAAATGTCTGCTGAACACTCTAACACTATGAGTATCAAAATTGTGTACAATTCCGACAGGGTGGTAGGTAAGACACATAGGCAACAGTTAGGTAGCTTTACTCCGAAACGTTTCGCCTACACAGTAGGATTGTTCAGTCGAGTACAGAAAGTAGTCCCTTGATCTTCAGATTATTTCAGACTATTGAACAGATCTCTTCTCCAAGGTGAGGGACTAACAACCTCAAATCTACGACTTCAAGGGTGATGAATTAACTACATCGTCTTCACATCACTACTGCTCCTGCCTACTTTCTGTACTCTACTGAAGAAGCCTACTGTGTAGGCAAAACGTTTCGGAATAAAGTTGCCTAACTGTTGCCTATGTGTCTTACCTACCAACTCTAACACTACATTCTTAAACCTACCCTATAAATCCTCTACCCCATTGCCTATACTCTCACTAGCCCATCCATCCTCCAATAGTTGTTTATATCTTACCCTAACTGCCTCCTCCTTTAGTTTAAAAACCTTCAACTCTCTCTTACTTGCTGCTTCTATTTTCCTTGTATCCCATCTACCTTTTACTTTCACTGTAGCTACAACTAAAATGTAATCTGATATATCTGAGACCCGTCTATAAACAAGTACATCCTGAAGTCTACTCAACAGTCTTTTATATACCAATACGTAGTCCAACAAACTACTGTCATTGCGCCATAACAGCGATATCTTGCTACTCCTACTTACACTTTGGTCACACTTCACAGACACGCACATGCATATATATATATATATACATACATCTAGGTTTTTCTCCTTTTTCTAAATAGCTCTTGTTCCTCTTTATTTCTTCTATTGCCCATCGGGAAGTGGAAGAGAATCTTTCCTCCGTAATCCATGCGTGTCGTATGAGGCGACTAAAATGCCGGGAGCAATGGGCTAGTAACCCCTTCTCCTGTAGACATTTACTAAAAAAGAGAAGAAGAAAAACTTTATAAAACTGGGATGCTTAAATGTGCGTGGATGTAGTGCGGATGACAAGAAACAGATGATTGCTGATGTTATGAATGAAAAGAAGTTGGATGTCCTGGCCCTAAGCGAAACAAAGCTGAAGGGGGTAGGGGAGTTTCGGTGGGGGGAAATAAATGGGATTAAATCTGGAGTATCTGAGAGAGTTAGAGCAAAGGAAGGGATTGCAGTAATGTTGAATGATCAGTTATGGAAGGAGAAAAGAGAATATGAATGTGTAAATTCAAGAATTATGTGGATTAAAGTAAAGGTTGGAAGCGAGAAGTGGGTCATAATAAGCGTGTATGCACCTGGAGAAGAGAGGAATGCAGAGGAGAGAGAGAGATTTTGGGAGATGTTAAGTGAATGTATAGGAGCCTTTGAACCAAGTGAGAGAGTAATTGTGGTAGGGGACCTGAATACTAAAGTAGGAGAAACTTTTAGAGAGGGTGTGGTAGGTAAGTTTGGGGTGCCAGGTGTAAATGATAATGGGAGCCCTTTGATTGAACTTTGTATAGAAAGGGATTTAGTTATAGGTAATACATATTTTAAGAAAAAGAGGATAAATAAGTATACAAGATATGATGTAGGGCGAAATGACAGTAGTTTGTTAGATTATGTATTGGTAGATAAAAGACTGTTGAGTAGACTTCAGGATGTACATGTTTATAGAGGGGCCACAGATATATCAGATCACTTTCTAGTTGTAGCTACACTGAGAGTAAAAGGTAGATGGGATACAAGGAGAATAGAAGCATCAGGGAAGAGAGAGGTGAAGGTTTATAAACTAAAAGAGGAGGCAGTTAGGGTAAGATATAAACAGCTATTGGAGGATAGATGGGCTAATGAGAGCATAGGCAATGGGGTCTAAGAGGTATGGGGTAGGTTTAAAAATGTAGTGTTAGAATG
Source organism: Cherax quadricarinatus (assembly GCF_038502225.1). Taxonomy (NCBI): domain Eukaryota; kingdom Metazoa; phylum Arthropoda; class Malacostraca; order Decapoda; family Parastacidae; genus Cherax; species Cherax quadricarinatus. The sequence goes on from NC_091318.1 coordinate 1,840,005, forward strand.
TTCAGCAGAAGTTTGTGGTTACTGGAAAGTGGGTGCGGGAGGGAAGAGGAGCGATTGGTGGAATGATGATGTGAAGAGAGTAATAAGAGAGAAAAAGTTAGCATATGAGAAGTTTTTACAAAGTAGAAGTGATGCAAGGAGGGAAGAGTATATGGAGAAAAAGAGAGAGGTTAAGAGAGTGGTGAAGCAATGTAAAAAGAGAGCAAATGAGAGAGTGGGTGAGATGTTATCAACAAATTTTGTTGAAAATAAGAAAAAGTTTTGGAGTGAGATTAACAAGTTAAGAAAGCATAGAGAACAAATGGATTTGTCAGTTAAAAATAGGAGAGGAGAGTTATTAAATGGAGAGTTAGAGGTATTGTAAAGATGGAGGGAATATTTTGAGGAATTGTTAAATGTTGATGAAGATAGGGAAGCTGTGATTTCGTGTATAGGGCAAGGAGGAACAACATCTTGTAGGAGTGAGGAAGAGCCAGTTGTGAGTGTGGGGGAAGTTCGTGAGGCAGTAGGTAAAATGAAAGGGGGTAAGGCAGCCGGGATTGATGGGATAAAGATAGAAATGTTAAAAGCAGGTGGGGATATAGTTTTGGTGTGGTTGGTGCAATTATTTAATAAATGTATGGAAGAGGGTAAGGTACCTAGGGATTGGCAGAGAGCATGCATAGTTCCTTTGTATAAAGGCAAAGGGGATAAAAGAGAGTGCAAAAATTATAGGGGGATAAGTCTGTTGAGTATACCTGGCAAAGTGTATGGTAGAGTTATTATTGAAAGAATTAAGAGTAAGACGGAGAATAGGATAGCAGATGAACAAGGAGGCTTTAGGAAAGGTAGGGGGTGTGTGGACCAGGTGTTTACAGTGAAACATATAAGTGAACAGTATTTAGATAAGGCTAAAGAGGTCTTTGTGGCATTTATGGATTTGGAAAAGGCGTATGACAGGGTGGATAGGGGGGAAATGTGGCAGATGTTGCAGGTGTATGGTGTAGGAGGTAGGTTACTGAATGTAGTGAAGAGTTTTTACGAGGATAGTGAGGCTCAAGTTAGAGTATGTAGGAAAGAGGGAAATTATTTCCCAGTAAAAGTAGGCCTTAGACAAGGATGTGTGATGTCACCGTGGTTGTTTAATATATTTATAGATGGGGTTGTAAGAGAAGTAAATGCGAGGGTCTTGGCAAGATTCGTGGAGTTAAAAGATAAAGAATCACACATAAAGTGGGAGTTGTCACAGTTGCTCTTTGCTGATGACACTGTGCTCTTGGGAGATTCTGAAGAGAAGTTGCAGAGATTGGTGGATGAATTTGGTAGGGTGTGCAAAAGAAGAAAATTGAAAGTGAATACAGGAAAGAGTAAGGTTATGAGGATAACAAAAAGATTAGGTGATGAAAGATTGGATATCAGATTGGAGGGAGAGAGTATGGAGGAGGTGAATGTATTCAGATATTTGGGAGTGGACGTGTCAGCGGATGGGTCTATGAAAGATGAGGTGAATCATAGAATTGATGAGGGGAAAAGGGTGAGTGGTGCACTTAGGAGTCTGTGGAGACAAAGAACTTTGTCCTTGGAGGCAAAGAGGGGAATGTATGAGAGTATAGTTTTATCAACGCTCTTATATGGGTGTGAAGCATGGGTGATGAATGTTGCAGCGAGGAGAAGGCTGGAGGCAGTGGAGATGTCATGTCTGAGAGCAATGTGTGGTGTGAATATAATGCAGAGAATTCGTAGTTTGGAAGTTAGGAGGAGGTGCGGGATTACCAAAACTGTTGTCCAGAGGGCTGAGGAAGGGTTGTTGAGGTGGTTCGGACATGTGGAGAGAATGGAGCGAAACAGAATGACTTCAAGAGTGTATCAGTCTGTAGTGGAAGGAAGGCGGGGTAGGGGTCGGCCTAGGAAAGGTTGGAGGGAGGGGGTAAAGGAGGTTTTGTGTGCGAAGGGCTTGGACTTCCAGCAGGCATGTGTGAGCGTGTTTGATAGGAGTGAATGGAGACAAATGGTTTTTAATACTTGACGTGCTGTTGGAGTGTGAGCAAAGTAACATTTATGAAGGGGTTCAGGGAAACCGGCAGGCCGGACTTGAGTCCTGGAGATGGGAAGTACAGTGCCTGCACTCTGAAGGAGGGGTGTTAATGTTGCAGTTTAAAAACGGTAGTGTACAGCACCCTTCTGGCAAGACAGTGATGGAGTGAATGATGGTGAAAGTTTTTCTTTTTCGGGCCACCCTGCCTTGGTGGGAATCGGCCGGTGTGATAATATATATATATATATATATATATATATATATATATATATATATATATATATATATATATATATATATATATATATATATATTATTGTGACCACGAACGAGTGATATTGATGAATAACAACACTGCAGTAGCCAAGGACTCGAAATCATGCTGCTTTGGCCTGCCTCATGGTGGGCGAAAAGACATGGCGCCCTTATCCAGGATCGTATGGTTCAGTGGATAAGGGCGTCATGTGTTTTCGCCCACCATGAAACAGGCCAAAGCAGCATGGGTTCGAGTCCTTGGCTAGTGCAGTGTTATTATTGATATATATCCGGACGATGGAAAGCAGGATGAAAGACATTGACACACGATGCGTTCTACCTACTCACCAGGTGCCTGTCAATCCCAAAACTTACCTACTTTCTGAGATGCTCCCCAGCCTTCAGCAGTCCAAAACTCAAGGAATATGACTCTCTCCTTAAGACCATGCTAGAGAGTGTATTGAATCTTTCCCTTGAAGATGGACAGTGGCTGCAAGCCTCACTTCCGGTCAGGCTTGGAGGGCTAGGAGTACGCAGATCCTCCCAGATTGCTCTACCAGCTTTCCTATCCTCTTCCATAGCATCAAACGAGTTGATAAGACAAATTCTTCCTGCTACCCTCAGGGACTCAGCAGTAATAAAAGACCCTAGCTATGCCAGTGCCATCACTGAATGGGAGACTCTTGCTACTCCAGCACCAAACCCTAGTGAACATCAAAATGGTATACAATACCGACAGGTTGTTAGGTAAGACACATATGCAACAGTTAGACAACTTTATTCCGAAAAGTTTCGCCTACACAGTAGGCTTCTTCAGTCGAATACAGAAAATAGGCAGGAACAGTAGAGATGTGAAGACGATGTAATCAGTCCATCACCCTTGTAGTCGTAGAATTTGAGGTTGTCAGTCCCTCGGCCTGGAGAAGTTCAGTTCCATAGTCAGGAACTATCTGAAGATCAAGCGACAGTGCGGAGACTTAAATACTGTCGGAAGGAGAGGTGCATAGTAGTAGTAGTAGTAGTAGTAGTAGTAGTAGTAGTAGTGAGAATGTAACCACTGAAAGGTCATGTCCCTCTCAGATCCAACACTTCTCACTTGAAAAGCTTGTCCAAGGTGTTTTCTGTACCAAGATGCCATGTGTTGCAGTGTCTGACAAGATGAACATCAAAATGGTATACAATACCGACAGGTTGTTAGGTAAGACACATATGCAACAGTTAGACAACTTTATTCCGAAACGTTTCGCCTACACAGTAGGCTTCTTCAGTCGAATACAGAAAATAGGCAGGAACAGTAGAGATGTGAAGACGATGTAATCAGTCCATCACCCTTGTAGTCGTAGAATTTGAGGTTGTCAGTCCCTCGGCCTGGAGAAGTTCAGTTCCATAGTCAGGAACTATCTGAAGATCAAGCGACAGTGCGGAGACTTAAATACTGTCGGAAGGAGAGGTGCAGAGTAGTAGTAGTAGTAGTAGTAGTAGTAGTAGTAGTAGTGAGAATGTAACCACTGAAAGGTCATGTCCCTCTCAGATCCAACACTTCTCACTTGAAAAGCTTGTCCAAGGTGTTTTCTGTACATAGTCAGGAACTATCTGAAGATCAAGTGACAGTGCGGAGACTTAAATACTGTCGGAAGGAGAGGTGCAGAGTAGTAGTAGTAGTAGTAGTAGTAGTAGTAGTAGTAGTAGTAGTAGTAGTGAGAATGTAACCACTGAAAGGTCATGTCCCTCTCAGATCCAACACTTCTCACTTGAAAAGCTTGTCCAAGGTGTTTTCTGTACCAAGATGCCATGTGTTGCTGTGTCTGACAAGATGAACATCAAAATGGTATTCAATACCGACAGGTTGTTAGGTAAGACACATATGCAACAGTTAGACAACTTTATTCCGGTATTCTGTATTCGGTATCCGGTATTCGGTATTGTATACCATTTTGATGTTCATCTTGTCAGACACTGCAACACATGGCATCTTGGTACAGAAAACACCTTGGACAAGCTTTTCAAGTGAGAAGTGTTGGATCTGAGAGGGACATGACCTTTCAGTGGTTACATTCTCACTACTACTACTACTACTACTACTACTACTACTACTACTACTACTACTACTACTCTGCACCTCTCCTTCCGACAGTATTTAAGTCTCCGCACTGTCGCTTGATCTTCAGATAGTTCCTGACTATGGAACTGAACTTCTCCAGGCCGAGGGACTGACAACCTCAAATTCTACGACTACAAGGGTGATGGACTGATTACATCGTCTTCACATCTCTACTGTTCCTGCCTATTTTCTGTATTCGACTGAAGAAGCCTACTGTGTAGGCGAAACGTTTCGGAATAAAGTTGTCTAACTGTTGCATATGTGTCTTACCTAACAACCTGTCGGTATTGTATACCATTTTGATGTTCATCTTGTCAGACACTGCAACACATGGCATCTTGGTACAGAAAACACCTTGGACAAGCTTTTCAAGTGAGAAGTGTTGGATCTGAGAGGGACATGACCTTTCAGTGGTTACATTCTCACTACTACTACTACTACTACTACTACTACTACTACTACTACTACTACTACTACTACTACTACTACTACTACTCTGCACCTCTCCTTCCGACAGTATTTAAGTCTCCGCACTGTCGCTTGATCTTCAGATAGTTCCTGACTATGGAACTGAACTTCTCCAGGCCGAGGGACTGACAACCTCAAATTCTACGACTACAAGGGTGATGGACTGATTACATCGTCTTCACATCTCTACTGTTCCTGCCTATTTTCTGTATTCGACTGAAGAAGCCTACTGTGTAGGCGAAACGTTTCGGAATAAAGTTGTCTAACTGTTGCATATGTGTCTTACCTAACAACCTGTCGGTATTGTATACCATTTTGATGTTCATCTTGTCAGACACTGCAACACATGGCATCTTGGTACAGAAAACACCTTGGACAAGCTTTTCAAGTGAGAAGTGTTGGATCTAAGAGGGGCATGACCTTTCAGTGGTTACATTCTCACTACTACTACTACTACTACTACTACTACTACTACTACTACTACTACTACTACTACTACTACTACTACTACTACTACTACTACTACTACTACTCTGCACCTCTCCTTCCGACAGTATTTAAGTCTCCGCACTGTCGCTTGATCTTCAGATAGTTCCTGACTATGGAACTGAACTTCTCCAGGCCGAGGGACTGACAACCTCAAATTCTACAACTACAAGGGTGATGGACTGATTACATCGTCTTCACATCTCTACTGTTCCTGCCTATTTTCTGTATTCGACTGAAGAAGCCTACTGTGTAGGCGAAACGTTTTGGAATAAAGTTGTCTAACTGTTGCATATGTGTCTTACCTAACAACCTGTCGGTATTGTATACCATTTTGATGTTCATCTTGTCAGACACTGCAACACATGGCATCTTGGTACAGAAAACACCTTGGACAAGCTTTTCAAGTGAGAAGTGTTGGATCTGAGAGGGACATGACCTTTCAGTGGTTACATTCTCACTACTACTACCACTACTACTACTACTACTACTACTACTACTACTATGCACCTCTCCTTCCGACAGTATTTAAGTCTCCGCACTGTCGCTTGATCTTCAGATAGTTCCTGACTATGGAACTGAACTTCTCCAGGCCGAGGGACTGACAACCTCAAATTCTACGACTACAAGGGTGATGGACTGATTACATCGTCTTCACATCTCTACTGTTCCTGCCTATTTTCTGTATTCGACTGAAGAAGCCTACTGTGTAGGCGAAACGTTTCGGAATAAAGTTGTCTAACTGTTGCATATGTGTCTTACCTAACAACCAAACCCTAGTGCAGCACTGGCTTCCAAACAGTCAAGCTGGGATGGCCCGATCGCTGAATAGGTGCTTGCCAACATGTTCAGGGCTGCAACATCAGATAGGGAGATTGCCCGTCTCCAGGATGTGAGCGCACCTCACTCCGGGGACTTCCTCCAAACAGTTCCCATATCGGCAATGGGAACGCGACTCAACCCTAAGACCCTCCGTATTGCAGTGGCTCTGCGCCTTGCTGTTCCAATTCACACAGAATATACGTGTATTTGCGGCGAAAAGCAAGCAGACCAATATGGTCTACATGTTCTTAACTGTCCCAAAACCAAGGGCTGGCATGCAAGACACAATGAGGTCAACGACATCATAAAGAGAACCCTTGCTACAGCTGGATGCCCAGCCGAGAGGGAGCCCCGATCACTAGCAGCCAACAATACCCACAACCCATCAAACCTCCCCGATGCGATCACCATCTATCCTTGGAAGAATGGCAAGCTCTTAGCATGGGACTATACCTGTGTCCACACTGGCTGACACCTACATCCATCACAGTGTCGGGCGACAAGAAGGAGCTGCTGACAACAGGGAGGAGTACAAGATCAGCAAGTACAGGGACATAAGTCAACAGTAGCAATTTGTCCCAGTGGGATCAGAGACCTTGGGATCATGGGGAAAAAAATGCCACACGTTTCCTTAAAGAATTGGGTTCCAGACTCATCGACACCACCAGGGACCCAAGGGCAGCCGCTTTCATGTTCCAGCGCCTCAGCGTAGCCATCCAGAGGGAAAATACTTGCTGCATACTTGGCTAACATTCAGCCTCGGAGGAGCTGGAGGAAATTCATGATCTTTGATACATTGTGCCATTGTATTCATATTTGTTTTTTCTGTAAATGTATTCTGTTTATTAATAAATGTTCATATATATATATTTTTTTTTCAACAAGTCGGCCGTCTCCCACCGAGGCAGGGTGATCCAAAAAAAAAGAAAGAAAATCCCCAAAAAGAAAATACTTTCATCATCATTCAACACTTTCACCACACTCACACATTATCACTGCTTTTGCAGAGGTGCTCAGAATATAACAGTTTAGAAGCATATACGTATAGAGATACACAACATATCCCTCCAAACTGCCAATATCCCAAACCCCTCCTTTAAAGTGCAGGCATTGTACTTCCCATTTCCAGGACTCAAGTCCGACTATATGAAAATAACCGATTTCCCTGAATCCCTTCACTAAATATTACCCTGCTCACACTCCAACAGATCGTCAGGTCCCAAGTATCATTCGTCTCCATTCACTCCTATCTAACACGCTCATGCACTCTTGCTGGAAGTCCAAGCTCCTCACCCACAAAACCTCCTTTACCCCCTCTTTCCAACCCTTTCGAGGACGACCCCTACCCCTCTTTCCTTCCCCTATAGATTTATATGCTTTCCATGTCATTCTACTTTGATCCATTCTCTTTAAATGACCAAACCACCTCAACAACCCCTCTTCTGCCCTCTGACTAATGCTTTTATTAACTCCACACCTTCTCCTAATTTCCACACTCCGAATTTTCTGCATAATATTTACACCACACATTGCCCTTAGACAGGACATCTCCACTGCCTCCAACCGTCTCCTCGCTGCTGCATTTACCACCCAAGCTTCACATCCATATAAGAGTGTTGGTACTACTATACTTTCATACATTCCCTTCTTTGCCTCCATAGATAACGTTTTTTGACTCCACATATACCTCAACGCACCACTCACCTTTTTTCCCTCATCAATTCTATGATTAACCTCATTCTTCATAAATCCATCAGCCGACACGTCAACTCCCAAGTATCTGAAAACATTCACTTCTTCCATACTCCTCGTCCCCAATTTGATATCCAATTTTTCTTTATCTAAATCATTTGATACCCTCATCACCTTACTCTTTTCTATGTTCACTTTCAACTTTCTACCTTTACACACATTCTCAAACTCATCCACTAACCTTTGCAATTTTTCTTTAGAATCTCCCATAAGCACAGTATCATCAGCAAAAAGTAACTGTGTCAATTCCCATTTTGAATTTGATTCCCCATAATTTAATCCCACCCCTCTCCCGAACACCCTAGCATTTACTTCTTTTACAACCCCATCTATAAATATATTAAACAATCATAGTGACATTACACATCCCTGTCTAAGACCTACTTTTACCGGGAAGTATTCTCCCTCTCTTCTACACACCCTAACCTGAGCCTCACTATCCTCATAAAAGCTCTTTACAGCATTTAGTAACTTACCACCTATTCCATATACTTGCAACATCTGCCACATTGCTCCTCTATCCACTCTATCATATGCCTTTTCTAAATCCATAAATGCAATAAAAACTTCCCTACCTTTATCTAAATACTGTTCACATATATGCTTCAATGTAAACACTTGATCTACACATCCCCTACCCACTCTGAAACCTCCTTGCTCGTCCGCAGTTCTACATTCTGTCTTACCTCTAATTCTTTCAATTATAACCCTACCATATACTTTTCCTGGTATACTCAGTAAACTTATTCCTCTATAATTTTTACAATCTCTTTTGTCCCCTTTCCCTTTATATAAAGGGACTATACATGCTCTCCGCCAATCCCTAGGTACCTTCCCCTCTTTCATACATTTATTAAACAAAAGTACCAACCACTCCAACACTATATCCCCCCCTGCTTTTAACATTTCTGTCATGATCCCATCAGTTCCAGCTGCTTTACCCCCTTTCATTCTATGTAATGCCTCACGTACCTCCACCACACTTACATTCTGCTCTTCTTCACTCCTAAAAGATGGTATACCTCCCTGGCCAGTGCATGAAATTACCGCCTCCCTTTCTTCCTTAACATTTAAAAGTTCCTCAAAATATTCTCGCCATCTACCTAATACCTCCCTCTCCCCATCTACTAACTCCCCTACTCTGTTTTTAACTGACAAATCCATACTTTCCCTAGGCTTTCTTAACTTGTTTAACTCCCTCCAAATTTTTTTCTTATTTTCATTAAAATTTCTTGACAGTGCCTCTCCCACTCTTTCATCTGCTCTCCTTTTGCACTCTCTCACCACTCTCTTCACCTTTCTTTTACTCTCCATATACTCTGCTCTTCTTATAACACTTCTGCTTTGTAAAAACCTCTCGTAAGCTACCTTTTTCTCTTTTATCACACCCTTTACTTCATCATTCCACCAATCACTCCTCTTTCCTCCTGCCCCCACCCTCCTATAACCACAAACTTCTGCCCCACATTCTAATACTGCATTTTTAAAACTATTCCAACCCTCTTCAACCCCCCCACTACTCATCTTTGCACTAGCCCACCTTTCTGATAATAGTCGCTTATATCTCGCCCGAACTTCCTCCTCCCTTAGTTTATACACTTTCACCTCCCTCTTACTTGTTGTTGCCACCTTCCTCTTTTCCCATCTACCTCTTACTCTAACTGTAGCTACAACTAAATAATGATCCGATATATCAATTGCCCCTCTATAAACATGTACATCCTGGAGCCTACCCATCAACCTTTTATCCACCAATACATAATCTAACAAACTACTTTCATTACGTGCTACATCATACCTTGTATATTTATTTATCCTCTTTTTCATAAAATATGTATTACTTATTACCAAATTTCTTTCTACACATAGCTCAATTAAAGGCTCCCCATTTACATTTACCCCTGGCACCCCAAAATTACCTACTACTCCCTCCATAACATTTTTACCCACTTTAGCATTGAAATCCCCAACCACCATTACTCTCACACTTGATTCAAAACTCCCCACGCATTCACTCAACATTTCCCAGAATCTCTCCCTCTCCTCTACACTTCTCTCTTCTCCAGGTGCATACACGCTTACTATAACCCACTTTTCACATCCAATCTTTATTTTACTCCACATAATCCTTGAATTTATACATTTGTAGTCCCTCTTTTCCTGCCATAGCTTATCCTTCAACATAATTGCTACTCCTTCTTTAGCTCTAACTCTATTTGAAACCCCTGACCTAATCCCATTTATTCCTCTCCATTGAAACTCTCCCACCCCCTTCAGCTTTGTTTCACTTAAAGCGAGGACATCCAGTTTCTTCTCATTCATAACATCCACAATCATCTCTTTCTTATCATTTGCACAACATCCACGCACATTCAGACTTCCCACTTTGACAATTTTCTTCTTCTTATTCTTTATATATATGTATATATATTTCATATATATAGAGAAATTCCAAGCGCTTTCGTGACTATATATATTCCTTGATATATAGTCACGAAAGCGCTTGGATATATATATATATATATATATATATATATATATATATACATATATATATATATATATATATATATATATATATATATATATATATATATATATATATATATATATATATATATATATATATATATATATATATATATATATATATATATATATATATATATATATATATATATATATATATATATATATATATATATATATATATATATATACATATATATATATATATATATATATATATATATATATATATATATATATATATATATATATATATATATATATATATATATATATTATATTATTATCACACTGGCTGATTTCCACCAAGGCAGGGTGGTCCGAAAAAGAAAAACTTTCACCATCATTCACTCCATCACTGTCTTGCCAGAAGGGTGCTTTACACTACAGTTTTTAAACTGCAACATTAACACCCCTCCTTCAGAGTGCAGGCACTGTACTTCTCATCTCCAGGACTCAAGTCCGGCCTGCCGGTTCTCTGAATCCCTTCATAAATGTTACTTTGCTCACACTCCAACAGCACGTCAAGTATTAAAAACCATTTGTCTCCATTCACTCCTATCAAACACGCTCACGCATGCCTGCTGGAAGTCCAAGCCCCTCGCACACAAAACCTCCTTTACCCCCTCCCTCCAACCTTTCCTAGGCCGACCCCTACCCCGCCTTCCTTCCACTACAGACTGATACACTCTTGAAGTCATTCTGTTTCGCTCCATTCTCTCTACATGTCCGAACCACCTCAACAACCCTTCCTCAGCCCTCTGGACAACAGTTTTGGTAATCCCGCACCTCCTCCTAACTTCCAAACTACGAATTCTCTGCATTATATTCACACCACACATTGCCCTCAGACATGACATCTCCACTGCCTCCAGTCTTCTCCTCGCTGCAACATTCATCACCCACGCTTCACACCCATATAAGAGCGTTGGTAAAACTATACTCTCATACATTCCCCTCTTTGCCTCCAAGGACAAAGTTCTTTGTCTCTACAGACTCCTAAGTGCACCACTCACTCTTTTTCCCTCATCAATTCTATGATTCACCTCATCTTTCATAGACCCATCCGCTGACACGTCCACTCCCAAATATCTGAATACATTCACCTCCTCCATACTCTCTCCCTCCAATCTGATATTCAATCTTTCATCACCTAATCTTTTTGTTATCCTCATAACCTTACTCTTTCCTGTATTCACCTTTAATTTTCTTCTTTTGCACACCCTACCAAATTCATCCACCAATCTCTGCAACTTCTCTTCAGAATCTCCCAAGAGCACAGTGTCATCAGCAAAGAGCAGCTGTGACAACTCCCACTTTGTGTGTGATTCTTTATCTTTTAACTCCACGCCTCTTGCCAAGACCCTCGCATTTACTTCTCTTACAACCCCATCTATAAATATATTAAACAACCACGGTGACATCACACATCCTTGTCTAAGGCCTACTTTTACTGGGAAAAAATTTCCCTCTTTCCTACATACTCTAACTTGAGCCTCACTATCCTCGTAAAAACTCTTCACTGCTTTCAGTAACCTACCTCCTACACCATACACTTGCAACATCTGCCACATTGCCCCCCTATCCACCCTGTCATACGCCTTTTCAAATCCATAAATGCCACAAAGACCTCTTTAGCCTTATCTAAATACTGTTCACTTATATGTTTCACTGTAAACACCTGGTCCACACACCCCCTACCTTTCCTAAAGCCTCCTTGTTCATCTGCTATCCTATTCTCCGTCTTACTCTTAATTCTTTCAATTATAACTCTACCATACACTTTACCAGGTATACTCAACAGACTTATCCCCCTATAATTTTTGCACTCTCTTTTATCCCCTTTGCCTTTATACAAAGGAACTATGCATGCTCTCTGCCAATCCATAGGTACCTTTCCCTCTTCCATACATTTATTAAATAATTGCACCAACCACTCCAAAACTATATCCCCACCTGCTTTTAACATTTCTATCTTTATCCCATCAATCCCGGCTGCCTTACCCCCTTTCATTTTACCTACTGCCTCACGAACTTCCCCCACACTCACAACTGGCTCTTCCTCACTCCTACAAGATGTTATTCCTCCTTGCCCTATACACGAAATCACAGCTTCCCTATCTTCATCAACATTTAACAATTCCTCAAAATATTCCCTCCATCTTCCCAATACCTCTAACTCTCCATGTAATAACTCTCCTCTCCTATTTTTAACTGACAAATCCATTTGTTCTCTAGGCTTTCTTAACTTGTTAATCTCACTCCAAAACTTTTTCTTATTTTCAACAAAATTTGTTGATAACATCTCACCCACTCTCTCATTTGCTCTCTTTTTACATTGCTTCACCACTCTCTTAACCTCTCTCTTTTTCTCCATATACTCTTCCCTCCTTGCATCACTTCTACTTTGTAAAAACTTCTCATATGCTAACTTTTTCTCCCTTACTACTCTCTTTACATCATCATTCCACCAATCGCTCCTCTTCCCTCCTGCACACACTTTCCTGTAACCACAAACTTCTGCTGAACACTCTAACACTACATTTTTAAACCTACCCCATACCTCTTCGACCCCATTGCCTATGCTCTCATTAGCCCATCTATCCTCCAATAGCTGTTTATATCTTACCCTAACTGCCTCCTCTTTTAGTTTATAAACCTTCATATATATATATATATATGTATATATATATATATATGTATATATATGTATATATATGTATATATATATATTATATATATATATATATATATATATATATAGAGAGAGAGAGAGAGAGAGAGAGAGAGAGAGAGAGAGAGGTCAAGTACTTTTATACTTTTCAGTGCGTCATCAGGAGCTCTGCAATGTTGCAACGGCAACAACAGGAGAAGTAGGGTAAGTTTTCAGAGTATGGTAATGTGAAGACACCAGCTAGTCTTTGTCTGAGAGAGGCAAGCAGGATGCTGACCACACACCGTGGTCTCTCACACCCCACCCCATATGGGGTCGGGTGGAGTAGGCCTCACAGTTTGCAAATAACATGAGGAAAATACTAGAAGACGGTTAATAGCCAGCCTTAAGCTTCTAACCGCTGGGAACAGGTCATGTGACGTAAAAGGTTACATTACAACAGTGGATCACTACATACCTTCATTTACAACTTTCTAATTAATGAAATAGTGATAAAAATCCCTCATTTGTCAACCGGTGTTGCAGAACCTTCCAGAATAATCAGGAAATACTCTTAGTGTGTGTGCCTGTGTGAATTCCCCTATTCAGGCTTTCTTTTTTATAATAATTAGGTTATTCTTAATTTTAATGCCATCCTTATCATAATTATCAACTATCATCTGCTAATATCATAATTATTATCATCATCGTTATAATATTACCAGAAACCTGCTTCATTATACCACTAAAGTAGTTGCAATCACCATTGTGCAACCACCTATGTGTTCACTGTGTACCTAATACCACTGTACCTAGATGGGTTAGGACCTCAATAGGTCACTCTACATTTCTTTTGGGCTATCTTAGGATGATCGCACATGTGCCGTCGTACCTAAATGAACCCACATACCCACTTCCTTACTACAGGTGTTATACTGCTCAGGTTGCAACCTGTATTGCAGCACACTACCTAGAGCACCTGTCGCATTATGATGCCTGTCTGCAGCAGCAGCTGAATGAGTCATATTGACGGCAGACCTAACATAATAAATATCGACATTCGCGACGGACTTAACAAAGTGTCATATATCGACGTACACAACGGGCGCGACGGGTGTACCATGATGTTCAGTTTGCAGATTCTGGTCGAACATAACCGAAACATCACGAAACCCCCTGGCATAAAGAGCAGTCTTGCGTTTTTGTATAACATTGTTGTTTAAGGCTGTGCACAATTGACTCCACTAAATAACTGTCGAGTTTGTACTGCCCATAATTTGAGTTACATACGATAGTCCTATCATGTTTCAAGAGGGAGGACTTTATTATGCTTCTTTCCATGATTGGAACTATTGGGTACAGTTATCTGGGCGGCAATTCACCCTGGTTTGGTGATTGCAAGAGCTGACATAGTTAAAGATTGCATTCGACACCTAGCCTGTCTTGATTGAGTAATGGTGTTGGGATAATCTGGTTTCGAGAGGTTTACCCGTCTGACCAATGTATGAGAGTGGGTAAAGGTTGGATGGGACCTTGTAGACACCACCGACATTATTAGATGGTTCAATGTTTTTAATCAGTCTCTGTTTCATTGTCCAGTGTTTTTGAAAGTCAGATTTATATTGAGTTTCTTTAGTACATTCCACAGGCAGACCAAATTGTCATTGTATGGCAAGACCAATACATTTTTTTCTGTTAGGCGTTTCCTTAGGTTCAGTCCTGTAGAAAGTCTTTGTAGGTAGCAGTAGGGACTTCTCAACGAAATCCCTGGGATATCTTGCTGATTTCATCGTCTGAATACTCAGGACTGCAGATACGCAAAGCTCTCAGGAACAATGTAAGGAAAACGCTCCTTGTAATCCTAGATTCATGATTGGAATAATAATGAATGTATGATGACACATCGGTGGCCTTCCTGTAGACTGTGCATTTGAAACTTCTGTCGACGCGATGGATTAAAACGTCTAGGAAGGGTAGAGTGTTATCTATTTCTTGCTCTACTGTTAACTTAACAGAAGGTACCAGACCATTAAGTCTAGGCAGAAACTCATCAATGTTGTGATCTCTAGGTCAGAGGCAAAGCACATCATCTACGTATCTGAACCGCCAAGCATTATTTGGGAGAATATCTTTAAATAGTCTAGTCTCATAAAATTCCATATACAGGTTGCTGAGTAAGGGGCTGAGGGGATTACCCATAGCCATACCCTGTTTCTGAGCATAGTACTTCCCTTCATACACAAACTTGCAATCCATGACACAAAGTTTAACCATTTCAATAATTATATTCGTGGGGTAGGGCAAGGAGAAGTTTTCTAGTTCCTCTTGAAGGTAAGTCAACAAGTCAGGAACAGGGATCTGGTAAACAGGGCAGTGACATCAAAACTCACCAGGGTAAAGTCATGTGAAACATTTATTTTCTGGAGACTCTCAGTATGGTCAACATTGTTTATAATATGCGCCTCCGAGATCCTACCAATCATGGGAATTAAGTTTAACTAACCATTTAGATAAGTTACATGCTACTGAGCCTACTGAACTTATAATAAGACGCACTGGCTTCCCTGGTTTATGAGTCTTGATCAACCCATAAAGTTACGGTAGCGTTGCAGACCTCGTTGATAAATGTTTAATTAGTTCATTTCCCTTCAATAACATTTTAAGATGTTTATTGAAATGGCTATTAACAGTACTGGATATATTTGCAAACTGTGGGGCCTATTCCAACTGACCCCATATGGGGTGAGGTGGGTGTGGTTGGCATCCCGCTTGACTCTCTCAGACAGACTGGCTGGTGCCTCCATTCTACCATAATAATAATAATAATAATAATAATAATAATAATAATAATAATAATAATAATAATAATAATAATAATAATAATATTATCTTCATTTACTACAAGTACATGTACATGATATACTGGCCTATCAGACAACAATGACATACTACTATATAGAAAGCCCCTTGTTATGCTCCGCATGTCTGGCAAATTAGGTCAGTGTCCCAGGATGCGACCCACACCAGTCGACTAACAAACAGGTACCCATTTTACTGATGGTGAACAGACAACAGGTGGAAAGAAACACACCCAATGTTTCTACTCTGGCTGGGAATCAAACCATACTCTGAAAACTTACCCTACTTCTCCTGTTGTTGCCTTTGCAACATATATATATATATATATATATATATATATATATATATATATACATATATATATATATATATATCTATATATATATATATATATTTATATATATATATATATATATTTATATATATGTATATATATATTTATATATATGTATATATATATTTATATATATGTATATATATATATATATATATATATATATATATATATATATATATATATATATATATATATATATATATATATATATATATATATATATATATATATATATATATATATATGCAAAACAAAACGGAGGGTGGAAATCTTTAGCCCAAGTGCTTTCACACTTCTCGGTGCGTCATCAGGAGCTGTGCAATGTTGCAAAGGCAACAACCTTTCTTCATAGGACATTTCCCTTAGCTCTGGAACTAACCTTGTCGCAAACCTTTGCACTTTCTCTAATTTCTTAACGTACTTGACCCGGTGCGGGTTCCAAACTGGTGCTGCATACTCCAGTATGGGCCTGACGTACACGGTGTACAGTGTCTTGAAAGATTCCTTACTTAGGTATTTGAATGCCAATCTCAGGTTTGCCAGGCGCCCATATGCTGCAGCAGTTATCTGGTTGATGTGTGCTTCCGGGGACGTGCTCGGTGTTATACTCACGCCAAGATCTTTCTCCTTGAGCGAGGGTTGCAATCGATGGCCACCTAGCCTATACTCTGTTTGCGGTCTTCTTTGCCCTTTACGATCTTCATGACTTTGCATTTGGCAGGGTTGAATTCGAGAAGCCAGTTGCTGGACCAGGTGTCCAGCCTGTCCAGGTCTCTTTGAAGTCCTACCTGGTCCTCATCTGATTTAATTCTCCTCATTATCTTCACATCATTGCGACCAGAGACACCTCTGAGTCTATCCCTTCCATTATGTCATTCACACATATACCAAAAATAGCACTGGTCCTAGGACCGACCCCTGTGGGACCCCGCTCGTCACAGGTCCCCACTGTGATACTTCATCCCGTGCCATGACTCGTTGTTGCCTCCCTGTCAAGTATTCTCTGATCCATTGCAGTGCCCTTCCTGTTATACGCGCCTGATCCTCTAGTTTCTGCACTAGTGTCTTGTGAGGAACTGTGTCGAAGGCCTTCTTGCAGTCCAAGAAAATGCAATCAACCCAACCCTCTCTCTCGTGTCTTACTTCTGTAACTTTGTCATAAAACTCCAGAAGATTTGTGACACAGGATTTGCCTTCCATGAATCCGTGCTGGTTGTCGTTTATAATCTTGTTCCGTTCCAGGTATTCCAATACTCTCCTCCTGATAATCTACTCCATGACTTTACATGCTATGCACGTCAGTGACACTGGTCTGTAATTTAGTGCCTCTTTTCTGTCTCCTTTTTTTAAAAATGGGAACTACATTTGCCGTCTTCCATACCTCAGGTAGTTGCCCAGTTTCAAGGGATGTGTTGAAGATTGTGGTTAATGGCACACACAGTATATCTGCTGAGGACCCACGGGGAGATGTTGCCCGGTTCCATTGCCTTTGAGGTATCAAGGTCACTTAGCAGTTTCATCACCAACCAGTACTTGTTGGTCTATTCCCTGTTGGTGTCCCCATCTGTCCTGTCTTCCCAGAGTCCTTCCTGTCTCCACTGTGAATACTTCCTTAAATCTCGTGTTGAGCTACCCATGTACCTCTTGATCGTTTCTTGTGAGTTCCCTACCTTCTTTCCTCAGCCTGATCACCTGGTCTTTGACCGTTCTCTTTCTCCTAATGTGGCTAAACAGTAGTTTTGGGTCACACTTGACTTTTGATGCTTTGTCATTTTCGTACTGTCGCTGGGCCTCCCTCCTTATCTGTGTATATTCGTTTCTGGCTCTTCGACTGATCTCCTTGTTTTCCTGGGTCCTTTGCCTTCTATACCTCTTCCATTCTCTAATACACTTAGTTTTTGCCTCCCTGCACCTTCGGGTAAACCAAATGCTCACTTTGGTCTTCCCATTGTTTTTGTTGCCCTTGGGAACAAACCTTTCCTCTTCCTCCTTGCATTTTGTTGTTATATATTCCATCATTTCATTTACTGACTTTCCTACCATTTCTCTGTCCCACTGCACCTCCCGCAGGAAGTTCCTCATACCTGTGTAGTCCTCCCTTTTATAGTTCGGCTTTTCTCCTTCGACTCCTGTTACCCTCTCCACTTGTAACTCTACTATGTAATCAAAACTCAGGACTACGTGGTCACTAGCTCCGAGGGGCCTCTCATATGTGATGTCATCAATGTCTGAGCTACTCAGGGTGAACACAAGGTCCAGTGTTGCTGGTTCATCCTCCCCTCTCTCTTTGGTAGCGTCCCTGATGTGTTGATACATGAGGTTTTCCAGTACCACATCCATCATCTTGGCTCTCCATGTTTCGGGGCCCCAATGAGGCTTCAGGTTTTCCCAATCAATCTCCCTGTGGTTGAAATCACCCATAGCTAGCAACTTTGCTCTGCACGATTGAGCTCTTCGTGCCACCATTGCTCTTTTCTTCTCATCATATTCCTCTCTTGGCCTCCTGCAGCTCTGTGGTGGGTTATGCATCACTATAATGACTACCTTATGTTCCCCAGATTTAATTGTACCTACTATGTTCACCCTTTCTCCAATCTCGTCCATGCCTTCCATTTCCTCAACACTCCATCGGTTTTTTATGAGCAGTGCAACCCTTCCTCCCCCTCTGCTCCTTCTATCTTTCTGCTGGATCTGATATCCCGGTGGGAAGACTGCATCTGTTATTGTCTCAGTGAGTTTCGTTTCTGCGACTGCTATGATGGCTGGGGACTTCTCGTTGATTTTTTCATGCCACTCCTCGTATTTATTTGCTATTCCATCTGCGTTTGTGTACCACACCTTCAGCTTCTTGTCTATCATGGTGGACCTGGGAGAATATTGGAGTTGGGGGAGCAGGACCCCTAGGGGGCCTATGGGGGTTTGTGGTGTGGGTGGGGTTTGTGATGGGGGTGAGGGCAGAGTGCCCATAGGCAGCTGTGGAGTTTGTGATGTGGAGGGTGGGGGCAGAGGGAACAGTGTGTGGGTTTTGGTTCAGCTTGTTCAGCTGTGTTGGTGTTGTCACAGTGTGGGTGGGGTTTGTGGTGGGGGGTGGCGGCAGAGTTCCCATAGGGGGCTGCTCTAGGGGTGAGGTTTGTGATGGGGTGGATGGGCGCAAAGGAAACAGCGTGCGGATTTTGGTTGAGATTATTCAGGTGTTTCAGGGTTGTTGTGGTTGGAGTCCTTCTGCCGGTATCTCTGTAAGGTGTATTTGTCCTTCCGCCTGAGTCAGGGTTCTGCTCGTCTTCATCGACACATCCTGTTCCTCCTATCGTCTTTTTACTGTCTCTCTCAGTATCATTCTTTCCTGCTGTGTTCTGTCGTGATCTAGGTACACTCTCCGGTACTCTGGTTTGTCCCTCAGTCGTGCTTTCTCCTGCAGGACCCTGGTTCGAGCTGATTCTGCCTTGAAGATCACTTTGACAGGCCGTCTTCTTCCACCTGCAAACCACCCAATTCTCCGAAAATTTGCCACCTGGGTCATGTCTCCCTTATCTATTGCTTTCATGATACCTTCAATCACTTTCTTCTTCCCCTGATTTCTTTCATCGTACGTTTTCCCTTCGACTTCTTGGAGCCCGTAGACAAACACTGACCTCTCCCTCTCCCCCTCTTACTGTATCTCTCTTTGCATCCTCTGAGGTGTTTTAGCTCTTTTCATCGAAACGTTCCTGCCTTCAACTCCTGCCATTGCTGCAGCCCCTATGCTCTGTGGACTGTCTTCCCTACCCAGCTGTTCTCTGCCACTGTAGTTGACTGTTAGAGTCTCTGCATATGTCATGTCTCCTTCTTGTCTTCAGGCTTCTCATTTGGTCTTCCTCTACTCATCTTTACCTGAATCACTACAGCCCCCTTGTCTGTGACTGGTATAGAAGTTCCTGATGTCATGTCTGTACTGTCATTTGTCTCTCTAGTCTGTTTCAGGTTTTTTAGCTCCTCTTCTAAGCACTTTATCTTATCTTCTGCTGCTAAGACTTGTAGTCCCCCACTTCCTGCTCTCTTTAGTTATCCTCTCCTCCATTACCCTGCCGAGCTCTGCTAGCTTCCTTCCCCACTCTTCCTCCATTTTTGTGAGCTCTAACTCCCAATTTCTCTCCCAGGTTCTTCCCTCCTGGGTTTGACCTCCAGACCCCTGGGTCTCCGCCCTCTTGGGTTACCCATTTTTTTTACCACAGAAAGGAGCTTGTGTGAGAGAGAGAGGGAGAGAGAAAGGAATAGAAAGAGAGGGAGAGCGAATGATAGGGAGAAGGGTAGGGCTGATGAGTGGGAAGGGAGGGAAGTGAGGGGAAGTCAGGGGGGAGGAGTAGGAGGAAAGGGAAGATGAATGGAAGGTATGTGTGAGGAGGCGAGAGATAGAGAGAACGAGAGGTGGAGAGAGAAAGATAGAAAGAAAGAGAGAGAAATAGAGGAGAGGGAGGGGAAAGATGGATAGAGGGAGAGAGAGAAAGGTAGAGAGAGAGAGAGAGAGAGAGAGAGAGAGAGAGAGAGAGAGGTACAGAGAGAGAGAAAGGTACAGAGAGAGAGAAAGGTAGAGAGAGAGGGAGAGAGGGAGAGCACAGGGGAGAGAAATCTAGGGAGAGAGAGAGGGGGGTGTGGAGGGAGGGACGGAGGGGGTTAGGGGATATGCGAGGTGTATGTGTGTGTGTGTATGTATGCGTGTGTGTATGAATGTGTGTGTGTATGTATGTGTGTGTTTGTGTGTGCCTAGGAATAATGCTCCTCACTTCTAAGTATTCGTACTGCTAATAAATACCAGTAGTAATTCCAGTAATTTTAAAACATTGTCCTCTTTGCTTTCGGGCCGAGAGGATCTACTGTGCAGACACTCCTCAGTTGCCTGGCTGCGGTGGTGTGAGGTGGTGCTGTCGCGCCTCTGCTGTCAAACCAGGAGAACTACCATTAGTCAACATGGCATTCAGTCATAGACGCCGGATCAACACTGTCGGAATTGAGCTTCTCCGAGGGGCAATATTGCCTGTTTCGGCACAAGTATTACTACCCAAGATCATCAGAGAGACGTATGGCATTCAGGATGGAGAGTTATACGGGGTAGCTTTAAATGGAGCTCACAGAATTTTTGTGAAATTGCTCACAGCAACGGTCTACGAATCGTCAGTCAATCGTTTTCAGGATGTAAGTCTTGATGCTACACCAGCTGTTCGTGTGAGGATGATTGACGTATCCAGACATTACACATGGATCAAACTTCGTAACGTTCCCTTCGAGGCAGATGAGGCAGATATTAGAAGAGTTTTTGACAAATATGGGACAGTTCGTTTGGCCCAGCACAGTACGTGGGTGACGGGAGCCTATGCGGGTCTGCCGGAAGGCACTTTTAACCTAAAACTGACATTGTGACACCCCATACTGTCATACGTGTACCTACAGGAATTCAGAACACAGGTCATGGTTTCGTACGCCGGGCAAAGACGTACATGCCGCCTATGTTGGGAATATGATCACATAGCAGCGGCGTGTGGGAAGTGGCAACGAGCTCCTGGCCCAGAGGTGGAGGCATTCGCTCCTGCAACGGAGGAAGCAGGTGGGAAACAACGACGTAAGGGAGGGCGTGGTCATCTATGGAGCGAGATAGTGGATGAGGCACATATGGCTGGGGTAGAGGGTGAGGCCCTCGACCAGTTAACTGGCCCAGAGACTCTTCCAGAGGCAAGTGATGAGCAGAAAGTACAGGAGGAAGTGTTGGAAATTGAGGAGGAATTGGCTGAGGTGTTGAACTCTTTGTCACAGCCTGAGGAGGCAGTTGCACCTGAGCAGGTAGTAGATGACGAGTTGATGGCCGCAGTGCGTCAACGACAGGAGAATCACACGGACTACAAGATTGATAGCGTGGCAGAGGTGTCACCGGAATCAATGAACCAATGTACAGTGGAAGTAGAGGTTCATTGCTATAGAGGATGTGATCATCATGAGGAAGAGGGCTGCCCTAAGAGATTTAATGAGGGATATTCGGTTAAGGGATGCATTTGAGGGGGGGTGTGGGAGACAGAGCATACGTTTGTTAGGAGAGGGTATGCAGCGAGGTTAGACAGAGTGTATCTTTCTCAAGGGGTTGTAGTACAATCTTTCAAAACTGTTGAGGTAGCATTGTCGGATCATAGAGCAGTGGTGGTGGAGGTAGGGTGGGAGGCACTTGCGGAAATATACAGGAGTTACTGGAAATTAAACATAAATGTGTTGAGTGATGAGGAGGGGTTAAATGGATTTTCTGTTCTATGGAAGGAGCTTAGCGAGGACACACAGGGGGTGGAAGATGTGAAATGGTGGGATTGTGTCGCTAAGGAAAGAATTAAGAAATATTACGTGAGGGAGGGTAAACGTATAAATAACTTAAAATATGGACTTTCAAACTATTTAGAGGACAGGTTAAAGGGTTGTTATGGGCAGGAGGCTGTAGGGGGCAACTATCCTATGGACGAAATTGTCGAAGTGAAGGGGAGACTGAGGGAGTTACAAATTGAGAGGTTTCAAGCGGTAAGGGTGCAGGCAGGGGTAGAGGAGGTGCTATGGGCCGACAAGCCATCGGCGTGTGTTCTGCGGCATCAAAAGCAAAGGCAGCAGGTTACTGCTATCCCAAGGTTAGAGGTACACAAGTCGGCGGGAGGTTATAGGGTAGGTCAAGAGATAAGGGCTACAAAAGGAATGTGTGCATTTGCGGATAAATGGTATGAAGGGTATTGGACAAGTGGGGGGTGCGGAAGGGGGTGGCTTTAAAGAGGGTGTTTGAGTATGTGACATGCAATTTAAGGAACAGTGATAGGAAGGGATTAGGAGGGGTAATTACGGTAGAGAAAATAGAGATGGCATTAAGGGGAATGAGGAAGGGCAAAGCACCGGAATAGACAGTCTCCTGGCCGAATTTTATCTGAAACATTGGGAGTTGATAAGGGGTTTCATGGTCAGGTTATTAAATTAGATGAAGGAGAAGGGTGAGATGGGGGAGAAGCAAGCAACAGCAGTTGTAGTGCTGGTCCCGAAGGGTAAGGGGCAGCAAACCCTCAAGGAGTACTGTGCCATATCGCTGTTATGTACAGATTATAAGGTGTTTGCTAAAGTCTTGGGTAATAGGTTTAAATGTGTTGTAGGGAGAGTGGTTTCGAAAACGCAGTTTGGGTTGCCTGGAAGGTCGATGATTGAAGGTCATGGGATACTGAGAAGTTTTGTGAAGTCAAAAGAGGGGAGGGGGGCGGCGTTGTTGGCTTTAGACTGGCAGGGGGCCTATGACAGAGTGGAAAGGGGAGCATTGGGGGCTATACTCAGGAGGCAGGGTTATGGGGAACAAATAGTTAATTGGGTAACCACGTCGTACAAAGGAGCCAAGATGCGGGTACAGATAAGTGGATGCTTGGGGGAGGAGACTGCAATGGGTAGGGGACTTAGGCAGGGATGTCCCATGTCACAAATATTGTTTGCGTGCATTCAGGACCCCTTCTATTGAATGGTTGAACGTAGTGTATGTAATAAGAGTGGGGGTGGAGTGGAGGTAGGGAAAGTATGGCCTGGATTAATAGGATATGTAGATGATACAACCATCCTGGTTTGGTAAGGGATGTCGCTGAGGGTTTTGGATGATGTGCAATTGTTTGGACGTGCAACAGGAATGCAGATAAATAGTGAGAAGTCAATGGTCATGGGGTTGGGAGATTGGGTAGGGGGGGAGGGAGATGTAACGTTGTGAGGAAACAGACGGTGTCTTTAAAAATTTGTGGTATCATCTATAGGGATGACCTGGAAGCGGCACTAGAGGAAGACTCGAATCTGTTGCTGGAAAGGATCCAGGGGCGTCTGGATGCAATGATACCTCATCATCTGACCCTTGAGAATTTGTACAAAACATTCTTGAGTAAAGTACATGCTGACCTGAAATTCATCTGTAAAACCTTCAATTTGTGGATACAAATGAGTACGTGCTTACCTTCCTAGAGTGTAAAGATATTTACCAAGTAGTGGACTTCTTACTTCTTCAGTCTGTTTTCTGTCTCTTGTTTCATTTTCACTACTCCCCATACCTACTCAAAATTGACAAAGACAAATAGACAAGACAAAGGACTCTGCTCTTGACTCTCGCCCAGGCAGGTCATAGCAGCTCTCCTTACTTACTCTGTCTCCCTACGATCCCCGTTGGGGAGGGGAACCTTTACCAGCGTTGTCATCGCCTTGACTTACACGATGAGCTACGCAAATCGTGTAAAAATCAAACCAAGAAATGGTACAGTTGATGATTCAACGAAGATTGCTCTTGCAACTGTTGTTCAGGGAGCACTGGAAGTAAAATTCAACACCATATTGTCACTGAAAGAAGCATTCATTGTCGTGTGTCACGATGATGCTGAAGCAGAGAAGCTACTCACTACAGAAGCCATCACTACTCTTACTACTCAAGGGTTTACTGTTACGTCATCTCCTGCCCTCAGGGCAAGGAAATCAGTATTCCTAAAAAAAATGGACAAGATTCTGACGTCTCAAACACCTGCTGAACTCAAGTCATCCATCGAGACGCAAAATACTTGGGCTACTGTTGACAGCATTACAAAAATCCCAAATGCAACGTCCATGATCAAGGTCACCTTCACCGACGTGAACATGGCTGCCACTGCACTGAACGAAGGTCTTGCTGTCTACTACTACTACATCAGCCCTATCTACATTGAAGCAGAGAGATATCAATACATCCAACATTGCTGGAACTGTTATTCATACCTTCACACCACCAAAGCATGTCCAGTAAAAGACAAGAAGTTCCGCACTACATGTGGTAGTGAGGGACACACCTTCAGTTCCTGCACCGCTGCTGCTCCAACACAACCAGCGTGCTTAAACTGCAAGAGTAATGATCACCATACACTGGCAGCAAAATGTCCTACAAGAAAGGATATTATGAAGAAAACACAAGATGCAGCAAAGAAAAAACCTACTAGCAACACTCCAACGTATGCAGCAATTGCAAAAATACAAGCAGACACTACAAAATTACTTCAAGCATCTACTCAGCCCGCCTCCACCACCACCACTACCATCACTCCTCCAACATATGACGTAACGAAGATTCACTACTGTCTACTATACGCTCATATGCAAAACATGGCTGTACCTGGATCATTTAACTCTACCATCAACGAGTTATTTGCATTAAATAACATGCCTTCATTTACATTTCCAGCATCTCCACCTTCTGAAGAAATTCTCAAATTCACCAAAAACTTAATCGCCAACTCTTCTGCAGAAGTTCCATCAACACCACCAACTAGTGACGTCAATCCAACAACGACCAATGAGAAGCCTCCACCGCCACCACCTCTCACTGAATCCAACCAATCAGAAGCCTTACCACCAGAAACATCTTCTAATTCGTCTACTGAAGTTGAAAACGAAGCAACACCACCTTCCTCTACTCCACCACCACCTTCTCTACTTAGCTCACGTCGATTACCTGGAACACCATGGGTTAAACACAAAGGACTCATATTCTACACCATGAGGCTATACCCTGCAAGTATGACTCGCCTAGAACTCATCCAACATCTCCAAGACAACACTGTATCGTACCAAAGCGAAGAAAGACCATTCCCTACCTACAACCAGATACTCCACCAACTCCAAACCAACGAATACTACTACAGCTCTCCCATAAGTGTGATACAACTCTCTCGAAAACAATTTACCGCACTGATAAACGGTTTAAGACCATAACCAACTCATCCTGCTTGCTGCCTTCTGACACTCCCAGCTCCTACCGCTGCCTTCGCCATCCTCTCCTAGTGAGCCAAGCAATGACATCAGTCAAGCCT
Source organism: Cherax quadricarinatus (assembly GCF_038502225.1). NCBI lineage: Eukaryota > Metazoa > Arthropoda > Malacostraca > Decapoda > Parastacidae > Cherax > Cherax quadricarinatus. The sequence continues at coordinate 1,866,123 of NC_091318.1, forward strand.
CTCTATCTACGTCTCCAGTACTTTTGTACCGCATGTCCCAAAGTGGTTGGGCCACTTGCCTTGATTCCTCCTCTTCCCCTCCTCCCCATCCTTTTCCAGTTATTTCCATCCTTCCTTATCCTTCTTCCTTCCCATCTTACGACAGCTCTCGTCGTCCTTGATCTTGATCTTGATCATACCTACTACTACCACTGCCTCTTCCACTACCGACATTACCTCTACCACCACTATCTCTGCTTCCTCCTCTTTTTGTCCCGTCACTTCCCTCCTCTCCATTATCATACGAACTCCCTTACCTTCGTGTGTTAGTGTGACTAGTTAATGGTCCAAGTCGGATCGAAACGTCGTCATAAAGCTTCTTTCTCTTATGTGTGGGTTATTCGTGTAAAACTAACATAGTTGAATTAATCTCGTTAGGCTAGCATGGCATAGTGGATAACATACTGGAAAATCATTTTAGGACTGATTCGCCGTGTGTTGGAAACTCGTTCCACTCAGTGAATCATTACCACACAGAATGTAAGCTTTTCACCGAATATAATCCTAGGATAATAAAGATAATTTCTGCTACGTTTACTTATACAAGTTAGAAGGTTATGAAAATACTACCAGCATATATAATATTACTGATAAATGTGCATAGAGGAGGCATAACTAACGCCTTATATTTTAAGTTACTTCCAATAGATTTAACTCTGATCAATTTTTAAATTTAATATGTGGAAAAATTCATATATAACGTTTTAAATCGTGTTTCGTAATAGTTCACATGACCATAGAAAGAAAGTTCAACCAAACAAACATCTTTTTAATACTGTAACTAATAATATACGAAGTGACAATTTATTTACACTCTTTTTGTAAAAACAATGAAAGTAAATAACTATTACAGGCTTCCTATCAAAAAAAAATATTTCTGTGAATGCGGTCGAGCTCTAAGATGATAAATAGCATCTACTAATTAAATTTTTTATATAATTATCATTAAAAACGGTAGAAAACAATATAAAATACTGACTTAGATCAGTAAATGCAGCTTCCTACACGCACTACTGACTCAAGAAATCGTAATGACACGATTGCAAATAAACCATACCCCCGGCCGGGATTGAACCCGCGGTCATAGAGTCTTAAAACTCCAGCCCGTCGCGTTAGCCACTAGACCAGCTAGCTATGGTGTAGAAATATACCTAGTTGGATGAATCTTATTGTGGCTAGCTGGTCTAGTGGCTAACGCGACGGGCTGGAGTTTTGAGACTCTATGACCGCGGGTTCAATCCCGGCCGGGGGTATGGTTTACGCACTACTGTTAAAACTGGGTATTAGTGTTATCAAACTAACGTCAGCAACAACTTATAATTCTCGTTCACTACAGAAAATACGACGTTTCTATATTTATAATTTATATAATACTTAAATGATTATTAGAATAGGGTATTTAAAAATCAGAAAAGTGTTATTGTCATATCTTTCCTTTATTATTCATTTAAAATTAATTTATAAGATATTATGATGACACTTTTCTGTCTTACAAACCTACCCAAATATATTTTTTGAAGAAATAATTTAATTTCTAAGCACAGAAACATTCTATTAAATGTAAAAAAAAAGGAATAATAAATTATCCTGTCTTGATATAAACTTATATATGAAGACTACATTTCTGGTCTAGATTTCATTTTTCTTAATGTTTTCTTCCCACTTTGTTTAATGAAAATACTGTTATAAGTTTAATCAGTTATCCCGGAATGAAGACCTGGAGGAGATTGCACCAGTTCTTTTCCTTTCTTCTGATTTTTTCTTCCTCCAACTTTTCGGTGTTATTTTGCTCATTACTCGAGAACACCTTATTCAATCGGCTTCAAATTTTCAATACTTGTGTGCGGGGTAACACGGACCAAATTCGTGGAACAACTGCCATGTTCAGGTACACTTGAAACATTCAGAAAAGGTGCCAAAATTTCAGTGATGGCGGACAGTGAAATTCAGATGAATAGGTACAATCTGATCATTTCTGTGTGAAATAGTCTGGAATTTTTAATTCAATTAAATAAAAATAAATAATATTCCGATTATTTCTTTCATATTTAATGGTTCATGCATCTTAGGATTAGTTTCGTCTGGATGTTAGCAAATTTGTTTTTTGTGGTAAATATTAATCAAAAATTGGAATCGCTGGAAATTGTTCCATGAATGGAATACGGCTCGTCAAATCTGTTTAAAATTTTCACCACAGGTCTGGTGTCATCAATACAAGGGACAGGCTGCTGTTGGGTGCCGTAATTTATAAACTTTATTGAATAAATAGCGATATTCATTTTTTATTCAATAACCAAAGAATGCTTCTGATTGGCTTCAAAATATTATTAACGATGCATTCAATAAGAAGGATGTTACACCATGAGTTCAGTCTGAGTACGAGGTGAAAATTGAAATTTTACTGAAATATTTAAAAACACTTACAATCGCTTAATTCAGATTACTCGAGAATGCTTTTTCAGATCAGTTTCAAACTTTTACCACTTAAAGACTTTGATAAAATACAGCTTGTCACTCACTCTCAGCTGCTTAAAATTCAATTTCTTTAACTAAATCTTTTCAGATGACAAAACTAGAGAATGCTTCTTCCGATCATCTTCAAACCCTAAATATTAGTGACTTTTAATAAAAAAAAATAATATGGGCTGTGTGGGAGCGAATTTCCCAGTTTTATCAATATTAGAATGTTTAATATCATCAAATCAAATAAATTTTCTAACAGGATTGTAGAAAATTTTAAAAAGAAAGTAAATGAGAAATGAAAAATGCCAACAAAATTCCGAGGTTTGACGGTGCCAAGTTAACGATGGGAAATTTTCCGATTTTTCTGATCATTCATAGCAACATTATCATTTGCTTTCTAAAAAAAAAATAATCGAACACGCCTTATTTGATCAGCTTTAAATGTTGAACGTTTGTATATTGTATCATGAGCCAGTGTTACACAGGTCATTCCAAAATTTTGTTTTTTTTGTGAAAGGTAGGGAGAAACAGGCTCCTCTGACCCACCTTAGAATTTTAACACTGGTGCCGTGATTGGTCGAAGGTTCCAGTGTTTAGTGAAGAGTGTTGATGCCAGTGTGTTACTTTTGATCTCAAAATGAAATATTATTTTACCTTAATGTTGATGAAGAGTTCTTGATCCAAGAAACTGAACTTATCTTCCCCTTGTTTTGATCGAATCTGAATGCCTCCCAGTACATAGGCGCTGTATAACCTCTACAATTGTATAACCTTAACAATTGTCAACGGGATCAGTCTTCAGTGACTGATGAATCTTATGGAATGGATGAAACTTCTCATGAGTGTAGACTGTGTAGACACTAATAATGTAGGATTTTGTTCAGTAACTGGAATATGCATCATCAGCTGGTAGTGTTGATGTGCTTTCCTTGGTGCTAACTATATCTTGATTACTTGTTAGTCTGCATGCCCCAATTTTATTAATTAAATTCGTTTTTGTGAAATAACTGGAGAATGTCTCTTCTGATCAGAAATAATACCAAGGTTAAATAAACTTAATTGTCTTTTATGTGTCTATAACATCTGTGCTCTCAAGACTATTATTAAAAAAGAATGCATGTTGTGTACAGAAAGGTTACACTAAACGTTCTTACTTTTTAAAAAGTCGGTCAGTCTTAGAGAAAAATCTAGACTGACATTTTCGTGTGTAAGTTGCATTTTTTGGGGGGGAAAAAATGGAATATTTTAAATATTTCCTTTCAAGTAATAATTTGTGAGTGCCGCGTCTGATTAACTTCCAGTCTTCCAGCTGATCACTTGACACAGCAACATCTGAACCACTTCAAGCTCAATATGCATATGTGTTTCCGTATATTGATATTTTCTGGTCCCCTCGAAACATTTCAATTAGATTTGACTAGTTTATGTCCTAATGCCATATTGAAGAAATTTGGATATTTTTTTTTTCCAGATTATGACTTATGAATGTTTTTTCCTCATTATCAACTTATACTGCACTCTGTACCATTTAATTATCGCATACAGTGAGGCACAGGGAATACTGTGTTACATGACCCAGTAAAGAAGGTGGAATGAGTTATATTCAGATTCCATCAGAGTAAGGAGAGGATAAGCCCAGCTCCTTGGATCAAGATCCCCTTATCAACTTCAAGACACCCCCGATCAGGATACATAATTCATTTATGTAATGCTAAATATTTCTATACGTCAGTATAGAAAAATGACAAAACGAGATACACTAGTGTTGAAATTTTTCAGTCGTTTAGAAAATGCTTTCCGAAGTTACTGCTTGGAAAATAACTTTAGGAATGGTAATACTTGACCAAAGTTCAAAATTTGAAGCCAGTCAGGTTAGGCGTTATGAGATTATCAAGGTTATGAGGTTATCAAGGTTATGAGGTTATGAAGGTTATGAGGTTATCAAGGTTATGAGGTTATCAAGGTTATGAGGTTATGAAGGTTATGAGGTTATCAAGGTTATGAGGTTATCAAGGTTATGAGGTTATCAAGGTTATGAGGTTATCAAGGTTATGAGGTTATCAAGGTTATGAGGTTATCAAGGTTATGAGGTTATCAAGGTTATGAGATTATCAAGGTTATGAGGTTATCAAGGTTATGAGATTATCAAGGTTATGAGATTATCAAGGCTATGAAGTTATCAAGGTTATGAGGTTATCAAGGTTATGAGGTTATCAAGGTTATGAGGTTATCAAGGTTATGAGGTTATCAAGGTTATGAGGTTATCAAGGTTATGAGGTTATCAAGGTTATGAGGTTATCAAGGTTATGAGGTTATCAAGGTCATGAGATTATCAAGGTTATGAGATTATCAAGGCTATGAAGTTATCAAGGTTATGAGGTTATCAAGGTTATGAGGTTATCAAGGTTATGAGGTTATCAAGGTTATGAGGTTATCAAGGTTATGAGGTTATGAAGGTTATGAGGTTATCAAGGTTATGAGGTTATCAAGATTATGAGGTTATCAGGGTTATGAGGTTATCAAGGTTATGAGGTTATCAAGGTTATGAGGTTATCAAGGTTATGAGCTTATCAAGGTTATGAGGTTATCAAGGTCATGAGGTTATCAAGGTTATGAGGTTATCAAGGTTATGAGGCTATCAAGGTCATGAGGTTATCAAGGTTATGAGGTTATCAAGGACAGCGGTGGAGGAAATTAGTAGAAGACTAACTGGCACAAAAACACCAACGTCAAAGACCTGGGAGTGATCATGTCGGAGGATCTCACCTTCAAGGACCATAACATTGTATCAATCGCATCTGCTAGAAAAATGACAGGATGGATAATGAGAACCAAGCCCATGATGACACTCTTCAGGTCACTTGTTCTATCTAGGTTGGAATATTGCTGCACACTAATAGCACCTTTCAAGGCAGGTGAAATTGCCGACCTAGAAAATTTACAGAGAACTTTCACGGCGCGCATAACGGAGATAAAACACCTCAATTACTGGGAGCGCTTGAGGTTCCTAAACCTGTATTCCCTGGAACGCAGGAGGGAGAGATACATGATTATGTACACCTGGAAAATCCTAGAGGGACTAGTACCGAACTTGCACACGAAAATCACTCACTACGAAAGCAAAAGACTTGGCAGACGATGCAACATCCCCCCAATGAAAAGCAGGGGTGTCACTAGCACGTTAAGAGACCATACAATAAGTGTCAGGGGCCCGAGACTGTTCAACTGCCTCCCAGCACACATAAGGGGGATTACCAACAGACCCCTGGCAGTCTTCAAGCTGGCACTGGACAAGCACCTAAAGTCAGTTCCTGATCAGCCGGGCTGTGGCTCGTACGTTGGTTTGCGTGCAGCCAGCAGCAACAGCCTGGTTGATCAGGCTCTGATCCACCAGGATGCCTGGTCACAGACCGGGCCGCGGGGGCGTTGACCCCCGGAACTCTCTCCAGGTAAACTCCAGGTTCACTAAACATATGAGAATTAAAAATGCTTTAAATACGCGTGTTTTTAATATTTCTTAATATTCATTTTTATGTTAAATTTTATTTATAATTCTATACCAACCAAAAAGAAGAAATATTTGGTTTTGCTTTGTAAAGAAAGTCTAATTTAATTAAAAAAATTCTATAAAATTGACAAATTGCAAGGTACAAAGCCCAGATTATATAAAAACATTAATTTCAATTAAGATGCATTAGTTGTGAACACAGCCAAAGGAGGCATACTCTAGTTATTATTTGGAAGAGAGTATATTTAATAAAAATGGGTATTTAAATTTTACCTGGAAGTGATAATGTCAGAGGATCTCGCTTTCAAAGATCACAACAATGTATCTACCACATCTGCTAGAAAAATTATAGAATGGATAATGAGAACCTTCAGAACAAGGGACGCCAAGCCCATGATGATTCTTTTTAAATCGTTTTTTCTTTTTAGGCTGGAATATTGCTGTACACTAACGGCCCCTTTCAAGGCAGGCGAAATTTCTGACCTGGATAATGTACAGAGAACATTCACTTAAGTACGATAAAGCACCTAAATTACTGGGAAAGGTTGAAGTCCCTTGATTTGTAAGCCCTGGAACACAGGCGAGAAAGATACATGATAATATACACTAGTAAAATCCTAGTGGGATTAGTGCCAAATTTCCACACGAAAATCACTCCTTACAAAAGTAGGGAAGCCACGAGTGCACTAAGAGACAACACAGTAAGTGTTAAGGGGCCAAAGACTGTTCAACTGCCTCCCAGCATATATAAGGGGGATTACCAATAGACCCCTGGCTGTCTTCAAGAAGGCACTGGATAGGCACCTAAAGTGAGCACCTGATCAGCCGGGCTGTTGTTAATATGTCGGTTTATGCGCTGCCATGAGCAACAGCCTGGCTGATCAGACTCTGATCCACCACGAGGCCTTGTCACACACCTGGCCGCGGGGGAAATTGATCCCCGAAACCCTCTCCAGTAATACTCCAGGTAAGTGAACGTCAAACATTCTTTTAATAAATCCCGTCAACACTAAAGGTTTGAAACTTTTCAGAAAAATCATTCACCAGTAATTACTCTGAACCCAACGATTACAGTTTTTTTAATGAGTTATATTAAAATTTTAAAATTGCAGCTAAACAGTCTAAACTAGACTTTCCTTCTCATAAAATACATCAGTATTAATATTTAGAAGGCAATAATACAAGGCAATCGTTATTTACTGAATGGGAAATTAATATCAAGAGGGACGTCTGCAGCAAAATACAAATGCTAGCCAAGCTTTCTGCGGAAATAATATTACCAGGCTGAAAATTTGAAGGTGATCACAAGAGGCGTTCTCCAGTTATCGTACAGATAACATCATTTCCAAGTTTAATAACAAAAAATTGTGAATTGATAAATTTTCCTCCAGATGAATTGAACGTATTGGGTACTGTCCTGTCCATAATAGGCATCAGATATTAAATATTAAAGCCATTCAGAAGAGGCACTCAAATATATTTAACCTGATTTAGAAATTATACGACATACGATTTTAGAGGTTATAGGAAGCATTCCAGGATGCTGGGAATATGTTCAACAACTGTGATCAAAGAACATCTGCATAAATTAATTGTTCCCAGAATCATACTCTACATATCGTACAGAAACGTTGAAAATTTGAAGCCGATCAGATGAGCCATTCTCGTGTTATGAGATGAAAACATCAGGATGAATAAAAAATAAAAAAAATACAATTCTGGCAAGGAATTAGAGGTCTCCTTGGAAGATACCTGATGAGAGACATTAGGAGACCCTGTACACCCAACACAAACTCAAGAATACATGGGTCAGCGTAATCCATTGAACACAAGCATTCCTGCAGAATTTACAACACTAGTAATGCTTGCTTACAGCACCACAGTTTAGATGCCAAACTCACGGCTTGGGAAAAAGTTACACTATTATTAGTTAAAATTTAAAAAATTAAACATAATCTAGTGTTCTCGACAAGAATAATGGCACGAAAACCTTAGCTATACCCATCATCCCCATAACTTTAGAACAATAAAAACGTAAGAAATTGCCTGGGCCAGTAAGTCACCTGCTGCGCTCCTCTCTAGATCTATTTTGGCTCTAAAATCTTAAATCTTAATTCTCGTTCACCTAGGTGTTTTACCGTCATCCGAGCTGGGTGCGTCATTCTTGTAGGATTGCATGGTCCTGTGGGTTAGAGCGTCATGTGCTAACGCCCATCATGAGGCGGGCCAAAGCAGCAGCATATATATATATATATATATATATATATATATATATATATATATATATATATATATATATATATATATATATATATATATATATATATATATATATATATATATATATATATATATATATACATATATGCAAACAATCGCAGACCGGCGATCTTAACTGTACAAGACAAGCCACGGGAAGAGATACTTCTGAGTACATCGGTAGAACATTCGACTATCTCAGAGCAGGACATTTAAACGGACAAAGAGCACATTGTATTCCTTTCATTATTTGAAAAGGTCACACAGAATAATAGCTATCCATTTCTACAGTATCTAACAAGAAACTTATTTTCTCAAAACACATGACCTGTTATAAACGATTAGAAAAAGATTTAGGCTGGCTTTTTTTATATCTTATAATTTCATACTTGACATGTCAGAGACCCTCCTACCCCATATGGGTAGTAGGGGGATGATGGTAGGGTGGGGTTGGCACGGACCACTAACCACAGTCTAAGGGTAAGCGTAGCCAGTGACACCTACGCTACTCTGAGACCACTCTCCCTGCTTTGGTTGTTCCCTTGCAACATTGCACAGCTCCAGATGACGCACTGAGAAGTGTGAAAGTACTTGAGCTAAAGATTTTTACCCCCTTCCCCGCGGCTTGTCCTGCAGTATTGCAGTGGCTCTGCGCCTTGCTGCCCAAATTCACACAGAATATATGTGTATTTGCGGCGAAGCGCAAGCAGACCAATACGGTCTAGATGGTCATAACTGTTCCAAAACCAAGGGCTGGCATGCAAGACACAATGAGGTCAACGACATCATAAAGAGAACCCTTGCCACTGCTGGATGCCCAGCCGAGAGGGAGCCCCGATCACTAGCAGCCAACAATACCCACAACCCAGCAAACCGCCGCGACGGTATTACCATCTATCCTTGGAAGAATGGCAAGCTCTTAGCATGGGACTATACCTGTGTGTCCACACTGGCTGACACCTATATCCATCACAGTGTCGGGCGACAAGGAGGAGCTGCTTACAACAGGGAGGAGTACAAGATCAGCAAGTACAGGGACATAAGTCAACAGTATCAATTTGTCCCAGTGCGATCAGAGACCTTGGGATCATGGGGAAAAAATGCCACACGTTTCCTTAAAGAACTGGGTTCCAGACTCATCGACACTACCACGGACCCAAGGGCAGCCACTTTCATGTTCCAGCGCCTCAGCATGACCATCCAGAGGGGAAATGCTTGCTGCATACTTGGCTCGCGTCCGGCTTCAGAGGAGCTGGAGGAAATTCATGATCATTAATACTTTGTATCATTGTATTCATGTTTGCGTTTTCTGTAAATGTATTCTGTTTATTAATAAATGTTCACATAGAATATAAAATATAGGGGGTGGTAGGAGAAGAAAATATTCAAACAGCTCCGGGGAGAACCTTGAGTTTTCCCTGAGGTACGTTTATTGTCTTCTCTGAGGATGAGGGTCCCCAGTCCAGCTATAGAGGTGGTACCTCCCTATATCTATTAATATATATATATATATATATATATATATATATATATATATATATATATATATATATATATATATATATATATATATATATATATATATATATATATATATATATATATATATATATATATATATATATATATATATATATATATATATTAACAAGTCGGCCGTCTCCCAGCGAGGCAGGGTGACTCAAAAAGAAAGAAAATCCCCAAAAAGAAAATACTTTCATCATCATTCAACACTTTCACCTCACTCACACATAATCACTGTTTTTGCAGAGGTGCTCAGAATACAACAGTTTAGAAGCATATACATATAAAGATACACAACATATCCCTCCAAACTGCTAATAACCCAAAACCCCTCCTTTTGAGTGCGGGCATTGTACTTCCCATTTCCAGGACTCAAGTTCGGCTATATAAAAATAACCGGTTTCCCTGAATCTCTTCACTAAATATTACCCTGCTCACACTCCAACAGATCGTCAGGTCCCAAATACCATTCGTTTCTATTCACATCTATCGAACACGCTCATGCACGTCTGCTGGAAGTCCAAGCCCCTCGCCCACAAAACCTCCCGTACCCCTTTCTTCCAACATTTTCGAGGACGACCCCTACCCCGCCTTCCCTCTCCTACAGATTTAAATGCTCTCCATGTCATTTTACTTTGATCCATTCTCTCTAAATGACCAAACCACCTCAACAACCCATCTTCAGCCCTCTGACTAATACTTTTATTAACTCCACACCTCCTAATTTCCACACTCCGAATTTTCTACATAATATTTACACCACACATTGCCCTTAGACAGGACAACTCCACTGCCTCCAACCCGTCATCCGAGAACATCCGGTGTTGTGGACGTCTCTAAGCCAATTTCATTTTACTCCCTGTTTGGTGTACTAGCCCAAGGAGCAGTATTTTATATTATTGCATTATAATATCACTCGTTCGTGGGTACAGTAATATAAAATATTGCTCGTTGGGCTAGTACACCAAACAGGGAGTAGAATGTAAGCAGCTCTCGGATGACGGGTACAACATCTAGTTTGGCTAGATGCGTCATTCTTGAGAATTGTGTGGTCCCGTGGACTAGAGCGTCATATGTCTTCTGCTCGCCATGAGGTGGGCCAAAGCAGCATGGGTTCGACTCCTTGGCTAGTTCCAATGTTGTCATTGATGAATTCCACTCGTTTGTGGGCAATATATATATATATATATATATATATATATATATATATATATATATATATATATATATATATATATATATATATATATTCGTGTTTATATTTTATAGGTGACGTTTATTTAGATTATTATTAGCTTTTCTTATAAATTTTATATACCCAGCGTGCATATATATATATATATATATATATATATATATATATATATATATATATATATATATATATATATATATATATATATATATATATATACTGTGTGCATAATGGGAGTTCTTATGGAAAAAGTAGAAAACTGTCTGGTACCATTTTATTAAGGTGTTGAGTCCAGCTCGTCGCTTACTGAAGTCTTCATTGATTTCCATAATTAATCCCATTTTTAATATTTAGGTAATCATGTTAAAAATAATATTTACTTATCAAAATTATATATCCATGCCGTTTAATGGGAATTATATATATATATATATATATATATATATATATATATATATATATATATATATATATATATATATATATATATATATATATATATATATATATATATATATATATATATATATATCTGCTACAATGCAGTGTTAAACATGCCAAAATATCCTTTTCATAAGAATTTTAACAGTTTTTTGTTGAGCAAATATACTATTATGACACTTAAAGCCAAGCTAAGAAAGTAGAGCAGAGGGAGGGAGGGAGGGGGGGGGGTAGAGTGCAGTTTTGTTGCACCTAAGATGCATCAGGCAGGAGTGCCAGGCTCCTAGGAGTATCAGGCAGGAGTGCCAGGCTCCTAGGAGTGCCCGGCATCTCACTTCAGCTATGAAGCATTACCAGCTGTATACACAAAAATAAATACCTCTATCACCATCTCTTTCTCTTCATCGTCGCTCTTGGACGGGAAAAAAAGGGTAAACAAAAGTGAGAGAAATTCTACAGAAAAATGTATGCAGGATTTTAACTATTTTATCTTGTTGATTCAATACTTATACTGCGCCATGTGGTGTATTATACAAAAAAAGCTATTATTCCTAGGCTGCAGATCTATGAAAAAACATATCATTACAACTAGTAACATGCTGTCTGCCTTCTATTCCTCACGTCTGAAAATATTTCTCTACACAAATATTACTATTCTTTCTTATTTAGCATGCAGTTACAAATCCATTTATAATAACCATTTCAACAGAATTGTGTTTACCGCTTCTCTTTTGAAATATGATGTGTAATAAATCCTACCTGTATGTATTCTCCTCACTCAGGGACTTTTCATGGACCTGGAACCTAACCAAGGAAGGAAAAGGCTTGCCTTTCCTAACTAAAAGTATTTTACACAGCTTAAATACAGAAAAAAATATTTTACTTAAATAGCTGTATGAACAATAACAAAGACTTTTGAATTCAATATTAAGTTTTAACAGCTACAAATAACAAACATCTTGATTTATTTTTTAAATTAGAATGGCTTGGTGTGACGTTATTTTTTATAATTTTCTAGTGCCGGGGTATCAGTGGAAGCTTACCTCGAAGATCTTCTTGGTGACGTCCACCTGCAACTTGCTAAGCATCTCCATGTCCTTCTCCTCAAGGAGTCTATCACCGTATACCCGTTGAGTCTCGTGAAGCCAACATCGCAACAGTTCTAACGGAGCCTTTACCGTCTCTCCGGTGCAGAATAATAGACCCTGAATTCAAGCAATACCGGCAAATATAATCACTAATTAGGACCAAATCCGCTTTGATGTAAAGTATCAGTTTACTTCTTAATCTATCTATCGGAAAGTCTATAAATGTATTCCTTCGCCTCTTTACGAGGACAAATCTCTTCTTAGTATATTTTGAGCACCCATATAAAATTTACAGTATTTCTCCCATTTTAAAAGATAAATTCCCTCCATTATCTTGGAAACTAAAGAACACTCAGACACTTGGAATTTTACGTTATGGACCTAATAAAAGCCAGAATCAAGATTCTGGCCATCTCACCTGGAATATGTTAGTTAGATCGCGGAGATTGAAGATGTAGTGGAACTTGGTGGCAGTGGGAAGGAAGGTGACACTCACTTTCTGGTGCAGCTGGAGGGCAGCTTGCACCAGCGGCTCCGTCATCTAAAGATTTTTTAAGTGAGGTCTTGGGTAGACAATATTGCTGGTGGCTTATTTTATTATCAGCACAATATATTTGCAGCAATTATTAAGGAAGATTGATCTGATTATGCAATTTAATTCACATGCACTCGTACGTACACGAACACAAACTCAAAGGCCCACATTCACAAAACACACAATTACAGAAAATTACCCACCCTGGTCAAATTTTGGTTGAACTTCATAGAAGGACTCTTGAGATGTTGATCTAGTAAAGATGAGTAGATGAGGTTCAGACTTTCCATCGATGGGAAGCTGAAAGTTAAAGGAACGAAGCTTTATTTTAAATATTATTTTTTTTTAAATCTCTTAATTGTAGCTCACCACACATGTAAAGTGACTTTATGATAGATGTCACTTCTTCCATTTATATAAAAGACCAAAAGCAAATCTTCTTGCTATCCGGTTATAAATCTCATTTCATTTATGTTGCCCCTAACCAATCTGCTCTTGTTTTCTGTTGCTCCATAAACCCTCCATCGTACTGTATCCTCTCTGCTTACTAAGTACTGTATCCTCTCTGCTTACTAAGTACTGTATCCTCTCTGCTTACTAAGTACTGCATCCTCTCTGCTTACTAAGTACTGCATCCTCTCTGCTTACTAAGTACTGCATCCTCTCTGCTTACTAAGTACTGCATCCTCTCTGCTTACTAAGTACTATATCCTCTCTGCTTACTAAGTACTGTATCCTCTCTGCTTACTAAGTACTGCATCCTCTCTGCTTACTAAGCACTGTATCCTCTCTGCTTACTAAGTACTGTATCCTCTCTGCTTACTAAGTACTGCATCCTCTCTGCTTACTAAGTACTGCATCCTCTCTGCTTACTAAGTACTGCATCCTCTCTGCTTACTAAGTACTGTATCCTCTCTGCTTACTAAGTACTGCATCCTCTCTGCTTACTAAGTACTGTATCCTCTCTGCTTACTAAGTTCTGTATCCTCTATGTTTACTAAGTACTGTATCCTCTCTGTTTATTAAGTGCTGTATCATCTCTGTTTATTAAGTACTGTATCATCTCTGTTTATTAAGTACTGTATCCTCTCTGTTTATTAAGTGCTGTATCATCTCTGTTTATTAAGTACTGGAAAGTTCAGCTCTTGTATCATCTCTGTTTACTAAGTACTGTATCATCTCTGTTTACTAAGTACTGTATCCTCTCTGTTTACTAAGTACTGTATCCTCTCTGTTTATTAAGTGCTGTATCATCTCTGTTTACTAAGTACTGTATCATCTCTGTTTACTAAGTACTGTATCCTCTCTGTTTACTAAGTACTGTATCATCTCTGTTTACTAAGTACTGTATCCTCTCTGTTTACTAAGTACTGTATCATCTCTGTTTACTAAGTACTGTATCCTCTCTGTTTACTAAGTACTGTACCCTCTCTGTTTATTAAGTGCTGTATCATCTCTGTTTACTAAGTACTGTATCCTCTCTGTTTATTAAGTGCTGTATCATCTCTGTTTATTAAGTGCTGTATCATCTCTGTTTACTAAGTACTGTATCATCTCTGTTTACTAAGTACTGTATCCTCTCTGTTTATTAAGTGCTGTATCATCTCTGTTTATTAAGTACTGTATCATCTCTGTTTATTAAGTGCTGTATCATCTCTGTTTACTAAGTACTGTATCCTCTCTGTTTACTAAGTACTGTACCCTCTCTGTTTATTAAGTGCTGTATCATCTCTGTTTACTAAGTACTGTATCCTCTCTGTTTATTAAGTGCTGTATCATCTCTGTTTATTAAGTACTGTATCCTCTCTGTTTAGTAAGTGCTGTATCATCTCTGTTTATTAAGTACTGGAAAGTTCAGCTCTTGCGGTATTCTTATCATCCTTATCAAGAATAAGACGACCGTAATTCCTTTTTCCAACAAATGACAGAGAAGCATTAAGAGAAATTGGTTAAATGAAGGAAGGAGAAAAAGATAAAAAGGAACAGATTTTTTTTCAGTTCAATAATTGATAATTGCTGAACATATTTCTTATCAACCTCTGTGCATACTTCCAGTAATGGTGATTTTTGTGTATATCTTTATTTTTGCAAAATTAAAAAGTTTGTTTTAATTAGAAATCAGCACTGAAGTGTCAGCCAACGGTTAAAGTTGTAAAATAAAACTTAATAAAGTTTAGATGTGAATGATTTAGGATAGGCTTCATTAGGTTATATTACGTTCATATTACTTAATGCATCCTAACCCAACTTAACCAATAATAACCTAATCTTATAAATAAATAAATATTGTACAGTGGAATTCACATTGTAGTATGTAGAATTATGTTTAATAATGTTATAAAAAGTAAATTTACACTTATCACAATAAGAACTCACTTCAAGAATGACAGATATAGAAATGCCGTGGTTTTTTTTATGCTGTCTGTGAGAGATGACTGATGTGTGATTGATCAGCAGCGTCACGTAACAATATTAACAGTCGGTCTGCCGTTCATTGTTACTTTCTAGCTAAAATAAAATATTTTTTGAAAGGAATAGTATTAAATACCAACACGATGAGAAAAATAGACACATATCAGTATAATATTTTCCATTATTTATGCTATTATCTCTTGCAATAAGATTTCCACAAGAAAAAACTATTATTGAAGAATTAGACACAGGTGCAGCAACTGCGTAAATAAAAAAAAAAGGCACAACATCGTGACTGGAACGATACACAAATAACCCGCACATAGAAGAGGCTTACGACGACGTGTGCTGGCTATTTGTGTAACAACTGCATGTTTACTGTGTAGACGTTTCATCGACCAGTGGCTTTATCGATGCAATACAAGGACAGAAACAAGAAGACTGAAGATGTTGAAGATGAGGTAATCAGACCCTGAGGTTAGCAACAGGTGTTCTGCACCCAAGTCTTGATGAATTTGAAGTACCGCAGGAAGAAGTGGACTTGTATACTTAAGTCAGATAAGATGCAGCAGAGACAATGTCTTCATCTGCTGCTCCTCATCTGACTTCAATATATAAGCCCACTTATTTCTGTGCTTCAGATATTCATGACCATATTTTTTTAAAAGGGTGGATAGGTAAGAGCGAAACGCCTCGGCCAGATGACCAAAAATTCCAGCAGTGGGTCACCGGGTGACTAAGACTCGCTACGTATGTTTATTGCGGAAACGTTTCGCCAGTATAAAGAAGATCGTTCTAGGATTAGGAGCTGGATGTAATAAGTTCCTCAGCCTGGGGATATTTGGGTTCAGACAATCAAGTTCGATGAAGGTAGAACATATGAGCGGAGAAGAGGCTAATATACCTGGAAAAGATGAGGTAAAGCAGTTGGAGGCTGCATCACATGAGGACAAAATCCGCTAGTGGAAGTATGTCATTCCTACACGTTAGGCAAACATTGAAGAATTCCTTGTGTCAAGATCCCAAGATGCTGTGTCTGATAGGTATTATATAAATGGCTTAGAAAACTGGCAAGTCGATGAATGAGATTCTTGAGCAACATTTAGGTATCTGTAATGTGGAAACGTTTCTTAGATCTAAAAGATGTATGCTGATTTTTTAGACGACTATTCGATATGTTTCCTACCATTGGGGTTAGTACTTTGCCCAACCATTTGGGTAGGTTATATGTCGCAGACCCGACGGAACTAATAATAGCCAATTATGGGTCTGCACCGTATAACTTATCCAAATGGTTGGTCAAAGCACAGAACCTAGTGGTAGGTATCATCTCGGATGCCCACCTAAAACACTGAGTAGATCTTATAAACTGCATAATCTGAAAATTTTGAGTGATTTCACATTCGTAAGAGTTGTTCAGTCGAGTCCTTGTTCCGGAATTGTTGTCTTATTTGGAAAATGAATAAGACAAGTTCTCTATGTCATTGCCCAGAAATATTATTGAATTAAACTGTGTATGGTAAATTAAAAATTCGTATTTGAGGGAAAGTATTACGCCAAAAACATGGGGTGGCAACGAGGAATCTATTGTCACGTTCCTATCTTACGAATTTACTAATTTTTTCACTAAGGTGTTTGAGGAGGTAGATCATGGTAATGAATATGATATTGCGTATATGGACTTCAGTAAGGATTTCGATAGAGTTCCACATCAGAGGCTATTGAGGAAACTTAAGGCACACGGAATAGGAGGAGAAATTTTTTCCTGGGTAGAGGCATGGTTGACAAATAGACAGCAGAGAGTTTGCATAAATGGGGAGAAATCAGAATGGGGGCACGTCATAAGCGGTGTTCGCAACAAAGCTAACAGAATTCTTGGCTTCATATCTAGAAGTATAAATAATAGAAGTCCTCAGGTTGTTCTTCAACTCTATATATCCTTGGATAGGCCTCATTTAGACTATGCTGCTCAGTTCTGGTCATCGTATTACAGAATGGATGTAAATGCTCTGGAAAACGTACAGAGGAGGACGACAAAGATGATCCCATGTATCAGAAATCTTCCCTATGAGGATAGACTGAAGGCCCTGAATCTGCACTCTCTCGAAAGGCGTAGAATTAGGGGGGATATGATTGAGGTATATAAATGGAAAACAGGAATAAATGAAGGGGATGTAAATAGTATGCTGAAAATTTCCAGCCAAGACAGGACTCGCAGCAATGGTTTCAAGTTGGAAAAATTCAGATTCAGGAAGGATATAGGAGAGCACTGGTTTGGTAATCGAGTCGTGGATGAATGGAACAAACTCCCGATTACAGTTAATCAGGCTAAAACGTTGTGTAGTTTTAGAAATAGGTTAGATAAATACATGAGTGGGAGTGGGAGGGAGTGAGTTGGAACTGACTAGCTTGTGCTGCTGGGTCTGGTGCCGTGCTCCTTCCTTGAGAGGAGGTGGCCAGACTGGGTGGGTCATTGGGCTAATCCGGGGGGGATGACATGGACCTTCTCCACATGGGTCAGTAGGCCCGTTGCAGTGTTCCTTCTTTCTTATTTTTTTTTTCAATAAGTCGGCCGTCTCCCACCGAGGCAGGGTGACCAAAGAGAAAGAAAATCCCCTAAAAGAAAATACTTTCATCATCATTCAACATTTTCACCTCACTCACACATAATCACTGTTTTTGCAGAGGTGCCCAGAATACAACAGTTTAGAAGTATATACGTATAAAAATACACAATATATCCCTCCAAACTGCCAATATCCCAAACCCCTCCTTTAAAGTGCAGGCATTGTACTTCCCATTTCCAGGACTCAAGTCCAATTATATAAAATAACCGGTTTCCTTTAATCCCTTCACTAAATATTACCCTGCTCACACTCCAACAGCTCGTCAGGTCCCAAATACCATTTGTCTCCATTCACTCCTATCTAACACGCTCACGCACGCTTGCTGGAAGTCCAAACCCCTCGCCCACAACACCTCCTTTACCCCCTCCCTCCAACCTTTTCGAGGACGACCCGTACCCCGCCTTCCTTCCCCTACAGATTTATACGCTCTCCATGTCATTCTACTTTCATCCATTCTCTCTAAATGACCAAACCACCTCAACAACCCCTTTTCAGCCCTCTGACTAATACTTTTATTAACTCCACACCTTCTCCTAATTTCCACACTCCGAATTTTCTGCATAATATTTACACCACACATTGCCCTTAGACAGGACATCTCCACTGCCTCCAACCGCCTCCTCACTGCTGCATTCACAACCCAAGCTTCACACCCATATAAGAGTGTTGGTACTACTATACTTTCATGCATTCCCTTCTTTTCCTCCATAGATAACATTTTTTGCCTCCACACATATACCTCAATGCACCTCTCACCTTTTTTCCTTCATCAATTCTATGATTAACCTCATCCTTCATAAATCCGTCCGCTGACACGTCAACTCCGAAATATCTGAAAACATTCACTTCTTTCATACTCCTCCCCAATTTGATACCCAATTTTTCTTTATCTAAATCATTTGATACTCTCATCACCTTACTCTTTTCTATGTTCACTTTCAACTTTCTACCTTTACACACATTCCAAAATTCGTTCACTAACCTTTGCAATTTTTCTTTAGAGCCTCCCATAAGCACAGTATCATCAGCAAAAAGTAACTGTGTCACTTCGCATTTTGTATTTAATTTCCCATAATTTAGTCCCACCCCTCTCCCGAACACCCTAGCATTTACTTCTTTTACAACCCCATCTATAAATATATTAAACAGCCATGGTGACATTACACATCCCTGTCTAAGACCTACTTTTACCGGGAAGTAGTCTCCCTCTCTTCTACACACCCTAACCTGACCCTCACTATCCTTACAAAAACTCTTTACAGCATTTAGTAACTTACCACCTATTCCATATACTTGTAATATCTGCCACATTGCTCCCCTATCCACTCTATCATATGCCTTTTCTAAATCCATAAGTGCAATAAAAACTTCCCTACCTTTATCTAAATACTTCTCATATATATGCTTCAATGTAAACACTTGATCTACACATCCCCTACCCACTCTGAAACCTCCTTGCTCATCCACAATTCTACATTCTGTCTTACCTCTAATTCTTTCAATAATAACCCTACCATACACTTTTCCTGATATACTCAGTAAACTTATTCCACTATAATTTTTACAATCTCTTTAGTCCCCCTGCCCTTTATATAAAGGGACTATACACGCTTTCCGCCAATCCCTAGGTACCTTCCCCTCTTTCATACTTTTTGTGGAAAATACTGTATATTTTCCGGAAATACGGTAATTTATAGGTAAATAGATGGCCTATATTGTATATAATAAAAATTATGTTGTCGAAAATGGAAAACCCTGCGCCTGCACAGAGGACACTCGCCATTGTTTTTTTGAATTGAACAGAACGTTAATGAATAAGGGGAAGAATTTTCGTGCTCTAGAGGTAAAATTGGGCTGACACCTCTCAAATAGGAGCCGAAATTGTTGGATGTGCATTCCTGCACAACTTGGGATATCAGGCGACTGGACAAGACAGCTCCATGCACCTCAGATAAATTTATGTTTAACTCTGGCCATTGTTATTTCATGTATAGACAGTGAGGTTTTCTGAGTATGATACACATTAATCTCCAGTCAAACTGGTGAGTGATATTAAGATATTTTCCTTCTATTATGTAAATGTGTGTATATATAATCCTTTTTTAATTTTAATATACAGTCCACAAATTTATATATTTACCAGTATTCCTGGTGATACATATTTCATTTGTAATTAATAGGTCCAGAGCAACTTGTGGATATGACAGAGGTAGGTATCGAAGTGGGACATTTTTTGCAACCTAGGTGTCCCAAATTCCTACTTGTCTAACTGATAAATAATAATTATCTTCGTTCATTTACTGTTATGTACATAATGATACATTCAGATAAATGTAATTTTCCAAATTTAATTTGCCCGTTGATCCGGTTTGAAGGACCAACGGGCAAATTAAATTTGGAAAATTACATTTATCTGAATGTATCATTATGTACATAACAGTAAATGAACAAAGGTAATTATTATTTATCAGTTAGACAAGTAGGAATTTGGGACACCTAGGTTGCAAAAAATGTCCCCCTTTGATACCTACCGCTGTCATATCCACAAGTTGCTCTGGACCTATTAATTACAAATGAAATATATATCACCAGGAATACTGGTAAATATATAAATTTGTGGACTGTATATTAAAATTAAAAAGGATTATATATACACACATTTACCTCTAGAGCACGAAAATTCTTCCCCTTATTCATTAACGTTCTGTTCAGTTCAAAAAAGAATGGCGAGTGTCCTCTGTGCAGGTGCAGGGTTTCCCATTTTTATTATATGCAATATAGGCCATCTATTTACCTATAAATTACCGTATTTCCGGAAAATATACAGTATTTTCCACACTTTTATTAAACAAAAATACCAACCACTCCAACACTATGTCCCCCCCTGCTTTTAACATTTCTGTCATGATCCCGTCAGTTCCAGCTGCTTTACCCCCTTTCATTCTATGTAATGCCTCACGTACCTCCCCCACACTCACGTACTGTTCTTCTTCACTCCTAAAAGATGATATACCTCCCTGGCCAGTGCATGAAATTACCGCCTCCCTTTCTTCGTCGACTTTTAAAAGCTCCTCAAAATATTCTCGCTATTTACCCAAAACCTCCATCTCCCCATCTACTAACTCCCCTTCTCTGTTTTTAACTGACAAATCCATACGTTCCCTAGGCTTTCTTAACTTGTTTAACTCACTCCAAACGTTTTTCTTATTTTCATTAAAATTCCTTGACAGTACCTCTCCCACTCTATCATCCGCTCTCCTTCTGCACTCTCTTCACCTTTCTTTTACTCTCCATATACTCTACTCTTCTTAAAAGACTTCTGCTTTGTAAATACCTCTCATAAGCTATCTTTTTCTCTTTTATCACACCCTTTATTTCATCATTCCTCCAACCGCTCCTCTTTCCTCCTGCACCCACCCTCCTATAACCACAAACTTCTGCCCCACATTCTAATACTGCATTTTTAAAACTATTCCAACCCTCTTCAACCCCCCCACTTCTCATACTTGCATCAGCCCACCTTTCTGCCAATAGTTGCTTATATTTCACCCGAACTTCCTCCTCCCTTAGTTTATACACTTTCACCTCCCTCTTACTTGTTGTTGCCATTTTCCTCTTATCCCATCTACCTCTTACTCTAACTGTAGCTACAACTAGATAATGATTCGATATATAAGTTGCCCCTCTATAAGCGTGTACGCCTTGGAGCCTACCCATCGACCTTTTATCCACCAATACATAATCTAACAAACTACTTTCATTACGTGCTACATCATACCCTGTATATTTATTTATCCTATTTTTCATAAAATATGTATTACTTATTGCCAACCCTCTTTCTACACATAGCTCAATTAAAGGCTCCCCATTTTCATTTACTCCTGGCACCCCAAATTTACCTACTACTCCCCCCACAACATTTTTTCCCACTTTAGCATTAAAATCCCCAACCACAATTAATCTCACACTTGGTTCAAAACTCCCCACGCATTCACTCAACATTTCCCAAAATCTCTCTTCCTCTATACTTCTCTCTTCCCCAGGTGCATATATGCTTACTGTAACCCACTTCTCACACCCAACCTTTATTTTACTCCACATAATCCTTGAAATAATACATTTATAGTTCCTCTTTTCCTGCCATAGCTTATCCTTCAACATTATTGCTACTCCTTCTTTAGCTCTAACTCTATTAGAAACCCCTGACCTAATCCCATTTATTCCTCTCCACTGTAACTCTCCCACCCCCTTCAGCTTTGTTTCACTTAAAGCCAGGACATCCAGCTTCTTCTCATTCATAACATCCACAATCATCTCTTTCTTGTCATTCGCACAACATCCACGCACATTCAGACTTCCCACTTTGACAATTTTCTTCTTCTTATTCTTTTTAGTAATTATTACAGGAAAAGGGGTTACTAGCACATTGTTCCCGGCATTTTAGTTGACTTTTACAACACGCATGGCTTACGGAGGAAAGATTCTTATTTCACTTCCCCATGGATATAAAAGGAAAAGTAATTAGAACAAGAACTAAGATAAAATCAAAGAAAACTCAGTTGAGTGGTTCAGGAATATGAATGATCTCCTTTGCCTGTGGTCGTCCTTTCAGGATTTGGATAGATTCCTGCCGAGATTCAATAAACTTGCTTCGTCCATTAAATTCACAGTTTAATAGAAGTGGATTGCAGACTCTTTCTTTGATGTCTTTATCTACCGAATTGATAGAAACTTTAAATTCACATTATACAGGAAGGTAACCAATGTATGCTCCTACAAATAATATTATTCCAACTTAGAGCAAATGGCACTGTGTTTCACGATGTGCAGTTGTAGCCCTAATTTCAAAATGATGAAATTATGAATATCTATGATATAGCGGTAAGTGTGCAATACCCTAATGATTTTATGGAAAAGGCCTTGATAGTAGCGAGGAAAACTCATTATAGGACTGAACGAAGGATAACCCCAACAAGGTGGAATTTGCTGATTCTTCCATATAATGAGAATCATACGGTTTTGTCTAATGTCCTAGAAGATTCAATATACACATAGTCTTTAAGAATTCAAGGACTGGTAGGAGCATATTTATCAAGAATTAATATACAAACGTGGTAGGTGTATACAAAGTACCTTGCAGCAGATGTAATTTATTTTAATAAATCACGAAACGAGTGGGAGTTTGAACACATGGGAAGCGAGACCTAAAACTCACAGGCCAACACGTTAACCTCAGGTTATATAATTCTTATTAGAGCGAGGTGGCTGAGTACCTAATATACTGGCCGGTGAGTTTTAGGAGTCTTTGCCATGGGTTTAAGCACTGCCCATTCCCTGATTTGTATGCAATCGTGTTATTACGATTTAGTGAGTTTTAATTTATTTTACGTGGACAAACAGGTACCTAGATTAACACAACATTAACATTCCATGTAGACAGTACTAGAATCAAACTCCTTATATTATATAACAATAGCTTAGTCTTGAACAGACTCAAATAATTCTTAGTTGAGGCCATTGTACATAATTTTATACCTGATAATGTCACGAATATTGATTGTTTTACTTGCTGTGACACAGCACGAACGTTAAGATATATGCCTGTCTCTTATTTATTTATTTATTTTTTTTTTTATTTGGACCTGATACATAGTTGTACAAAAAAAATAGTGATTGAGTGTACATGCCAAAAGCCCCTTGTATGCAGAGCATTATGGGCAGCTTAAACTTAACTTAAGATTAACTAAGCAATGGTACATTCAGTGGTAAAAATGACAGTAAACAAATTACAACATGAAGTACAAATGAGTACTTCAAATAAGAAGCATTAAAGTTGTACAAATTTGTAGCATAACAATTTATAATATAATCGAATCAGATCGAGTAAAATCAATGATTTGTAGTGCAGAAACAGGTCATGTGGTCATTAGATGAGTTGCTGTGTATTCAAGAGAATAGAGTATTCTATTAGGTAATGTAATTAAAAAAAGTTTGATAGGGTCACAGGTTACACATTTATGAAATACAGTTATTCATTATTTATTTAGTTGTGGTTGAGTTAAGTGGTTTTTAAGAAGAGTCTTGAATTGATAAACAGACAGTATTTCTTTTATATTCACAGGTAATGAATTCCAGATTTTTGGGCTTTTTATGTGCATTGAGTTTCTACATAGGGTGAGATGGCTTGGAACAGTTGTAGTGTTAGATAATTTTGTCTCAGAATAGTTTAGGTTGTTGCTCTGATGTTACATATTTGTGTGAGTGACATTGCCAATACTGTGGGCGTGTTCTCCCTTTTTACTCCAGGAAGATTTGGATAAATTAATATCTTGGTCCGAATAATGGCAGATGAGGTTCAATGTGGACAAGTGTAAATTTCTAGTCTATGGGAATGAAAATAACCCTCGAAGTTATAAACTAGGTGAAGCAGAGCTTGATCATACAGAGTGTGAAAAGGACTTGGGAGTCATGGTAAGCAGAAATCTAAAGCCAAGACAACAGCGCCTAAGTGTATGCAATAAGGCTAACAGATTGCTAGAATTTATTTATAAGTGGTTATGGGCACAAACAAAGGTGATATTAATAAAATACTGAGGATCTCGAATCAGGTAAGAACCAGAAATAATGGATTTAATTTAGATAAATTTAGCTTTAAAAAGGACATAGGTAGGTACTGGTTTTCAAACAGAGTTGTGGATGCATGGAACAGTCGTCCGAGTAAGGTAATCGAGGCTAGGACCCCGGAAAGCTTAAAAAAATGAAATAATATGAGGGGAAAGGGGCTGTGTTTGACTGGAGTCGTGGGTACGGCACCAATCAGACGTGGGTAGCATTGAGAAGGGATGGTCATTTAGCAAGAACTCATTTAAAATTAAGTCGTTTCTAAAATTTTCTCTTATACGTTTAAACATACATTTTTTTCATTTATGTTAATATAAAAATTAATAATTTTGTACCAAAAGAACGTTAGAAAACTTACCTAATCTTATTAGAACAAGCACAATTTAATTTAGCCTAATCCAACTAAATATATTTTAGATAAGTTTACAATAATTTAATTATAAACAAACACAATGAAATATATTTTCTTCGTTAGGCTCAGAATGATTATTTGTAGATGAATGGTTCAGAGAACCGACATGTTGATAAATTAGACACATGTGCAACTCTTGGGTATCTTTATTGAGGAAACGTTTCGCCACACAGTGGCTTCATCAGTCCATACAAAGGAGAATCTTGAAGAACAGGAGGAGAATGAGGTAATCAGTCCCTCAACCTTGAGTCGATGTGGTCAGTCCATCAATCTTGAATAGAATACGGCATACGTGCTGAGAAGGAGCTTATAAACCGTTGGCAGGAGAGGTGAAGCAGTCATAGGTCGTGTAACATTTGTTCAATGTTGAAGTAGGTCGTGCCCAAGAATTAGGCAAGCGAAGAATTTCCAAGTATTAAGATCCCAAGAAGTTGCAGTGTCTGACAGGTTTGTAGATGAATGGTTCAGAGAACCGACATGTTGATAAATTAGACACATGTGCAACTCTTGGGTATCTTTATTGAGGAAACGTTTCGCCACACAGTGGCTTCATCAGTCCATACAAAGGAGAATCTTTGTATGGACTGATGAAGCCACTGTGTGGCGAAACGTTTCCTCAATAAAGATACCCAAGAGTTGCATATGTGTCTAATTTATCAACATGTCGGTTCTCTGAACCATTCATCTACAAACCTGTCAGACACTGCAACTTCTTGGGATCTTAATACTTGGGAATTCTTCGCTTGCCTAATTCTTGGGCACAACCTACTTCAACATTGAACAAATGTTACACGACCTATGACTGCTTCACCTCTCCTGCCAACGGTTTATAAGCTCCTTCTCAGCACGTATGCCGTATTCTATTCAAGATTGATGGACTGACCACATCGACTCAAGGTTGAGGGACTGATTACCTCATTCTCCTCCTGTTCTTCAAGATTCTCCTTTGTATGGACTGATGAAGCCACTGTGTGGCGAAACGTTTCCTCAATAAAGATACCCAAGAGTTGCACATGTGTCTAATTCAGAATGATTATTGCATACATAAATTTTCGCTTGCCTTATTCGGCAAGACGATCGTTGCTATTTAAGCCAAAATCGCAAGTTTTACCTACTGGACACGACATATATACATATGTGCAGAACAAGCCACAAGAGGATGGAAATCTTTAGCTCAAGATCTTTCGCACTCTCCGTGCATCGTCAGGAGTGATACACTGAAAGACAACCTAATATTGGCCAAACTCTAGCTACCTTACCTTTTGTGTGGGAGTTAATATACAGTGGGAGGTGCATATATTGGATGATGCATGTGGTAGACAAAATGGCGTCTCCATTTACCGCTTCACGTTTTATGCTGATGTTGTTAACATCACTTAGTCTTAACTACTAACCCTTGGAACATTTCCAGTTTTAACTTCGTAAACCATATTAGTCAGTTTCTCCCTTGCCGCAAATACACTGGAATTCAAAGTGAATAGGCGCAGCAAGATGGAAGAGATCCACGTCATTTTAGAGGACCTTCTTGTGTCAAGTGCCGAAACAGGGTTGTGTACACCCACGTATGAAAGATGGGCAACCTGCATTTTACAAAGTGCTGCTTCTGCTGGATTGCTTGTAGGACATTGTTGCAGGGGCTTCTGGTGCTGAAGGTGTGAGAACCTGCCACTGACTAGTGCCACTGGTGAAGCCAGGGTCATGGGTCATGTACCATACCGAACTACCTGGATGATCTGGTAGTATTTATTTCTGGTTAAATGGGGAGGAAAATAACATGACTTGGAAGCTCTTTTTAAAGAGTTTTACATATTCCCAGTTTATAATTGTCCGACTGGTTTGCATACGTTATTAATCATCCATAGAAAAGTTTAGGAGTTTTTCTAACATAAACTTTAGAATGGAGAGCATCGTAAAAAAAGTAGGTGAGTTTGGGAGGGCTAAGCTTCTAGTGAATACCAAGACGGCATCATGTGCATCAGTATTTCTAATTCGGCCTTTCATCTTCTTTGAGATTAGATAATTTTTCCCATGGTTCTTGACAATAAAGCTCACCTCTTAAATTTTCTTACTCTCATGTGTTGTAACGATGCAGTCTTATGCATCATCTAAATGTTGTATCTTCCTTTAATTAACCGACCAATTATACACATGAAGTACTTAGCCTGAGGAGATGATTGTTAGGAAAAAATGCTTATTATGTGAAAAGATTTTACGATCTGACTGTTGATAAAAACGTAAGAGTCAGAGGATGTAATCAGAAGCGCTCATCATCCATCAGCGGTGATGAGCCTCTGATATATTCACAATACTCAAGTTTATTAGCTGATTTTGAGAGTTTGTGAGAATGTTTACATGTCTCAAGAACAATGAGATTTTCATGGAATATTAGGGCAAGATAATACAAGCAACAATAAATCAGGTTAAGACGTTACTCAACTTTCTCACACATTTTCCTGAGTCCCGTGTCACACTCCCTGCCATCAACAAGTGTTACATTTATTATGCTATAACTTTCCAAATCACCTTAATATACTCTAATATTGGCTTGTTGCCATATAGAAATTTCGGGACTTAATTCACTTGTCATCAGTTTGTGGTTATTACCACAATTACATTCTTTATGAGTTAATGAAAACATTTTCAAACTGAAGTCTGATAAGCGTGAGAATACGAGCCAGTCTCACAAGCCACCATAATGTAAATGGTCACAAAGAATCCTAGAAACAAACTGCTGTTTACTGTTGCATAGCAAGAACAGCGACAGGGGTAATCTTAGGATTTTTATCACTTCTTAAAGTTGTTTACTGTCCTTCATGATGGATTGGTAGTGACTTAGACATCGTGAATTATGATGGATTGGTAGTGACTTAGGTATCGTGAATTATGATGGATTGGTAGCGACTTAGGTATCGTGAATTATGACGGATTGGTAGTGACTTAGGTATCGTGAATTATGATGGATTGGTAGGGACTTAGGCATCGTGAATTATGATGGATTGGTAGTGACTTAGGCATCGTGAATTATGATGGATTGGTAGTGACTTAGGCATCGTGAATTATGATGGATTGGTAGTGACTTAGGTATCGTGAATTATGATGGATTGGTAGTGACTTAGGCATCGTGAATTATGATGGATTGGTAGTGACTTAGGCATCGTGAATTATGATGGATTGGTAGTGACTTAGGTATCGTGAATTATGATGGATTGGTAGTGACTTAGGTATCGTGAATTATGATGGATTGGTAGTGACTTAGGTATCGTGAATTATGATGGATTGGTAGTGACTTAGGTATCGTGAATTATGATGGATTGGTAGTGACTTAGGCATCGTGAATTATGATGGATTGGTAGTGACTTAGGCATCGTGAATTATGATGGATTGGTAGTGACTTAGGTATCGTGAATTATGATGGATTGGTAGTGACTTAGGTATCGTGAATTATGATGGATTGGTAGTGACTTAGGCATCGTGAATTATGATGGATTGGTAGTGACTTAGGTATCGTGAATCATGATGGATTGGTAGTGACTTAGGCATCGTGAATTATGATGGATTGGTAGTGACTTAGGTATCGTGAATTATGATGGATTGGTAGTGACTTAGGCATCGTGAATTATGATGGATTGGTAGTGACTTAGGTATCGTGAATTATGATGGATTGGTAGTGACTTAGGCATCGTGAATTATGATGGATTGGTAGTGACTTAGGCATCGTGAATTATGATGGATTGGTAGTGACTTAGGTATCGTGAATTATGATGGATTGGTAGTGACTTAGGCATCGTGAATTATGATGGATTGGTAGTGACTTAGGCATCGTGAATTATGATGGATTGGTAGTGACTTAGGTATCGTGAATTATGATGGATTGGTAGTGACTTAGGCATCGTGAATTATGATGGATTGGTAGTGACTTAGGCATCGTGAATTATGATGGATTGGTAGTGACTTAGGTATCGTGAATTATGATGGATTGGTAGTGACTTAGGCATCGTGAATTATGATGGATTGGTAGTGACTTAGGTATCGTGAATTATGATGGATTGGTAGTGACTTAGGCATCGTGAATTATGATGGATTGGTAGTGACTTAGGCATCGTGAATTATGATCGATTGGTAGTGACTTAGGTATCGTGAATTATGATGGATTGGTAGCGACTTAGGTATTGTGAATTATGATGGATTGGTAGTGGCTTAGGCATCGTGAATTATGATGGATTGGTAGTGACTTAGGCATCGTGAATTATGATGGATTGGTAGTGACTTAGGTATCGTGAATTATGATGGATTGGTAGTGACTTAGGCATCGTGAATTATGATGGATTGGTAGTGACTTAGGTATCGTGAATTATGATGGATTGGTAGTGACTTAGGTATCGTGAATTATGATGGATTGGTAGTGACTTAGGCATCGTGAATTATGATGGATTCGTAGTGACTTAGGTATCGTGAATTATGATGGATTGGTAGTGACTTAGGCATCGTGAATTATGATGGATTGGTAGTGACTTAGGTAACGTGAATTATGATGGATTGGTAGTGACTTAGGTATCGTGAATTATGATGGATTGGCAGTGACTTAGGTATCGTGAATTATGATGGATTGGTAGTGACTTAGGTATGGTGAATTATGATGGATTGGTAGTGACTTAGGTATCGTGAATTATGATGGATTGGTAGTGACTTAGGTATCGTGAATTATGATGGATTGGTAGTGACTTAGGTATCGTGAATTATGATGGATTGGTAGTGACTTAGGTATCGTGAATTATGATGGATTGGTAGTGACATAGGCATCGTGAATTATGATGGATTGGTAGTGACTTAGGTATCGTGAATTATGATGGATTGGTAGTGACTTAGGTATGGTGAATTATGATGGATTGGTAGTGACTTAGGTATCGTGAATTATGATGGATTGGGAGTGACTTAGGTATCGTGAATTATGATGGATTGGTAGTGACTTAGGTATCGTGAATCATGATGGATTGGTAGTGACTTAGGCATAGTGAATTATGATGGATTGGTAGTGACTTAGGTATCGTGAATTATGATGGATTGGTAGTGACTTAGGCATCGTGAATTATGATGGATTGGTAGTGACTTAGGTATCGTGAATTATGATGGATTGGTAGTGACTTAGGCATCGTGAATTATGATGGATTGGTAGTGACTTAGGCATCGTGAATTATGATGGATTGGTAGTGACTTAGGTATCGTGAATTATGATGGATTGGTAGTGACTTAGGCATCGTGAATTATGATGGATTGGTAGTGACTTAGGCATCGTGAATTATGATGGATTGGTAGTGACTTAGGTATCGTGAATTATGATGGATTGGTAGTGACTTAGGCATCGTGAATTATGATGGATTGGTAGTGACTTAGGCATCGTGAATTATGATGGATTGGTAGTGACTTAGGTATCGTGAATTATGATGGATTGGTAGTGACTTAGGCATCGTGAATTATGATGGATTGGTAGTGACTTAGGCATCGTGAATTATGATGGATTGGTAGTGACTTAGGTATCGTGAATTATGATGGATTGGTAGTGACTTAGGTATCGTGAATTATGATGGATTGGTAGTGACTTAGGCATCGTGAATTATGATGGATTCGTAGTGACTTAGGTATCGTGAATTATGATGGATTGGTAGTGACTTAGGCATCGTGAATTATGATGGATTGGTAGTGACTTAGGTAACGTGAATTATGATGGATTGGTAGTGACTTAGGTATCGTGAATTATGATGGATTGGCAGTGACTTAGGTATCGTGAATTATGATGGATTGGTAGTGACTTAGGTATGGTGAATTATGATGGATTGGTAGTGACTTAGGTATCGTGAATTATGATGGATTGGTAGTGACTTAGGTATCGTGAATTATGATGGATTGGTAGTGACTTAGGTATCGTGAATTATGATGGATTGGTAGTGACTTAGGTATCGTGAATTATGATGGATTGGTAGTGACATAGGCATCGTGAATTATGATGGATTGGTAGTGACTTAGGTATCGTGAATTATGATGGATTGGTAGTGACTTAGGTATGGTGAATTATGATGGATTGGTAGTGACTTAGGTATCGTGAATTATGATGGATTGGGAGTGACTTAGGTATCGTGAATTATGATGGATTGGTAGTGACTTAGGTATCGTGAATCATGATGGATTGGTAGTGACTTAGGCATCGTGAATTATGATGGATTGGTAGTGACTTAGGTATCGTGAATTATGATGGATTGGTAGTGACTTAGGCATCGTGAATTATGATGGATTGGTAGTGACTTAGGTATCGTGAATTATGATGGATTGGTAGTGACTTAGGCATCGTGAATTATGATGGATTGGTAGTGACTTAGGCATCGTGAATTATGATGGATTGGTAGTGACTTAGGTATCGTGAATTATGATGGATTGGTAGTGACTTAGGCATCGTGAATTATGATGGATTGGTAGTGACTTAGGCATCGTGAATTATGATGGATTGGTAGTGACTTAGGTATCGTGAATTATGATGGATTGGTAGTGACTTAGGCATCGTGAATTATGATGGATTGGTAGTGACTTAGGTATCGTGAATTATGATGGATTGGTAGTGACTTAGGCATCGTGAATTATGATGGATTGGTAGTGACTTAGGTATCGTGAATTATGATGGATTGGTAGTGACTTAGGCATCGTGAATTATGATGGATTGGTAGTGACTTAGGTATCGTGAATTATGATGGATTGGTAGCGACGTAGGTATTGTGAATTATGATGGATTGGTAGTGGCTTAGGCATCGTGAATTATGATGGATTGGTAGTGACTTAGGCATCGTGAATTATGATGGATTGGTAGTGACTTAGGCATCGTGAATTATGATGGATTGGTAGTGACTTAGGTATCGTGAATTATGATGGATTGGTAGTGACTTAGGCATCGTGAATTATGATGGATTGGTAGTGACTTAGGCATCGTGAATTATGATGGATTGGTAGTGACTTAGGTATCGTGAATTATGATGGATTGGTAGTGACTTAGGCATCGTGAATTATGATGGATTGGTAGTGACTTAGGTATCGTGAATTATGATGGATTGGTAGTGACTTAGGCATCGTGAATTATGATGGATTGGTAGTGACTTAGGCATCGTGAATTATGATCGATTGGTAGTGACTTAGGTATCGTGAATTATGATGGATTGGTAGCTTATGTATTGTGAATTATGATGGATTGGTAGTGGCTTAGGCATCGTGAATTATGATGGATTGGTAGTGACTTAGGCATCGTGAATTATGATGGATTGGTAGTGACTTAGGTATCGTGAATTATGATGGATTGGTAGTGACTTAGGCATCGTGAATTATGATGGATTGGTAGTGACTTAGGTATCGTGAATTATGATGGATTGGTAGTGACTTAGGTATCGTGAATTATGATGGATTGGTAGTGACTTAGGCATCGTGAATTATGATGGATTGGTAGTGACTTAGGTATCGTGAATTATGATGGATTGGTAGTGACTTAGGCATCGTGAATTATGATGGATTGGTAGTGACTTAGGTATCGTGAATTATGATGGATTGGTAGTGACTTAGGTATCGTGAATTATGATGGATTGGTAGTGACTTAGGTATCGTGAATTATGATGGATTGGTAGTGACTTAGGTATCGTGAATTATGATGGATTGGTAGTGACTTAGGTATCGTGAATTATGATGGATTGGTAGTGACTTAGGTATCGTGAATTATGATGGATTGGTAGTGACTTAGGTATCGTGAATTATGATGGATTGGTAGTGACTTAGGTATCGTGAATTATGATGGATTGGTAGTGACTTAGGTATCGTGAATTATGATGGATTGGTAGTGACTTAGGTATCGTGAATTATGATGGATTGGTAGTGACTTAGGTATCGTGAATTATGATGGATTGGTAGTGACTTAGGTATCGTGAATTATGATGGATTGGTAGTGACTTAGGTATCGTGAATTATGATGGATTGGTAGTGACTTAGGTATCGTGAATTATGATGGATTGGTAGTGACTTAGGTATCGTGAATTATGATGGATTGGTAGTGACTTAGGCATCGTGAATTATGATGGATTGGTAGTGACTTAGGCATCGTGAATTATGATGGATTGGTAGTGACTTAGGTATCGTGAATTATGATGGATTGGTAGTGACTTAGGCATCGTGAATTATGATGGATTGGTAGTGACTTAGGTATCGTGAATTATGATGGATTGGTAGTGACTTAGGCATCGTGAATTATGATGGATTGGTAGTGACTTAGGTATCGTGAATTATGATGGATTGGTAGTGACTTAGGTATCGTGAATTATGATGGATTGGTAGTGACTTAGGCATCGTGAATTATGATGGATTGGTAGTGACTTAGGTATTATGATGGATTGGTAGTGACAATTATGATGGATTGGTAGTGACTTAGGCATGAATTATGATGGATTGGTAGCGACTTAGGTATCGTGAATTATGATGGATTGGTAGTGACTTAGGCATCGTGAATTATGATGGATTGGTAGTGACTTAGGCATCGTGAATTATGATGGATTGGTAGTGACTTAGGTAGTGAATTATGATGGATTGGTAGTGACTTAGGTATCGTGAATTATGATGGATTGGTAGTGACTTAGGCATCGTGAATTATGATGGATTGGTAGTATCGACTTAGGCATCGTGAATTATGATGGATTGGTAGTGACTTAGGTATCGTGAATTATGATGGATTGGCTTAGTGACTTAGGTATCGTGAATTATGATGGATTGGTAGTGACTTAGGCATCGTGAATTATGATGGATTGGTAGTGACTTAGGCATCGTGAATTATGATGGATTGGTAGTGACTTAGGTAATTATGATGGATTGGTAGTGACGTGAATTATGATGGATTGGTAGTGACTTAGGTATCGTGAATTATGATGGATTGGTAGTGACTTAGGTATCGTGAATTATGATGGATTGGTAGTGACTTAGGTATCGTGAATTATGATGGATTGGTAGTGACTTAGGCATCGTGAATTATGATGGATTGGTAGTGACTTAGGTATCGTGAATTATGATGGATTGGTAGTGACTTAGGTATCGTGAATTATGATGGATTGGTAGTGACTTAGGTATCGTGAATTATGATGGATTGGTAGTGACTTAGGTATCGTGAATTATGATGGATTGGTAGTGACTTAGGTATCGTGAATTATGATGGATTGGTAGTGACTTAATTATGTATCGTGAATTATGATGGATTGGTAGTGACTTAGGCATCGTGAATTATGATGGATTGGTAGTGACTTAGGTATCGTGAATTATGATGGATTGGTAGTGACTTAGGTATCGTGAATTATGATGGATTGGTAGTGACTTAGGCATCGTGAATTATGATGGATTGGTAGTGACTTAGGCATCGTGAATTATGATGGATTGGTAGTGACTTAGGCATCGTGAATTATGATGGATTGGTAGTGACTTAGGTATCGTGAATTATGATGGATTGGTAGTGACTTAGGCATCGTGAATTATGATGGATTGGTAGTGACTTAGGTATCGTGAATTATGATGGATTGGTAGTGACTTAGGTATCGTGAATTATGATGGATTGGTAGTGACTTAGGTCGTGAATTATGATGGATTGGTAGTGACTTAGGTGTGAATTATGATGGATTGGTAGTGACTTAGGTATCGTGAATTATGATGGATTGGTAGTGACTTAGGTATCGTGAATTATGATGGATTGGTAGTGACTTAGGCATCGTGAATTATGATGGATTGGTAGTGACTTAGGCATCGTGAATTATGATGGATTGGTAGTGACTTAGGCATCGTGAATTATGACGGATTGGTAGTGACTTAGGTATCGTGAATTATGATGGATTGGTAGTGACTTAGGCATCGTGAATTATGATGGATTGGTAGTGACTTAGGCATCGTGAATTATGATGGATTGGTAGTGACTTAGGCATCGTGAATTATGATGGATTGGTAGTGACTTAGGCATCGTGAATTATGATGGATTGGTAGTGACTTAGGTATCGTGAATTATGATGGATTGGTAGTGACTTAGGCATCGTGAATTATGATGGATTGGTAGTGACTTAGGTATCGTGAATTATGATGGATTGGTAGTGACTTAGGTATCGTGAATTATGATGGATTGGTAGTGACTTAGGCATCGTGAATTATGATGGATTGGTAGTGACTTAGGTATCGTGAATTATGATGGATTGGTAGTGACTTAGGTATCGTGAATTATGATGGATTGGTAGTGACTTAGGCATCGTGAATTATGATGGATTGGTAGTGACTTAGGCATCGTGAATTATGATGGATTGGTAGTGACTTAGGCATCGTGAATTATGATGGATTGGTAGTGACTTAGGCATCGTGAATTATGACGGATTGGTAGTGACTTAGGTATCGTGAATTATGATGGATTGGTAGTGACTTAGGCATCGTGAATTATGATGGATTGGTAGTGACTTAGGTATCGTGAATTATGATGGATTGGTAGTGACTTAGGTATCGTGAATTATGATGGATTGGTAGTGACTTAGGTATCGTGAATTATGATGGATTGGTAGTGACTTAGGCATCGTGAATTATGATGGATTGGTAGTGACTTAGGCATCGTGAATTATGATGGATTGGTAGTGACTTAGGTATCGTGAATTATGATGGATTGGTAGTGACTTAGGCATCGTGAATTATGATGGATTGGTAGTGACTTAGGCATCGTGAATTATGATGGATTGGTAGTGACTTAGGTATCGTGAATCATGATGGATTGGTAGTGACTTAGGTATCGTGAATCATGATGGATTGGTAGTGACTTACAAGGCAACATGAATAATGAATTATTTATTAAGAATATTATTACCATTATTACTACAAATTATATTGATTTTATATCTCCTCTTATTCAGAATTTTATTATTTTCATTGTTATTATTATTATTATTATTATTATTATTATTATTATTATTATTATTATTATTATTATTATTGGCATCATTATCATCAGTGATTTTAGCATTAAATAATACTGCAAAAAAATGTTGAATGGTTAAACATTTTTCCTGTCAAGCTGTCACATATCTTACTTCTTGTAGAAGACAGTTTTACCTGACTGCGAAGACGCTAAAGTGTCGCTGCAGTCGTGCGTTGATAGTGAAGGAGCCAGCAGTGGGGTTCATGGCTCCCACGTATTGCACGTTGTGTACCTCCTTCAAGGTGTGCTTCGTTCGGTCGTACCAGTGACCGTAATCCAGGTGCTGCCTGAGGAGTGTGTGGGGCTGAACTGTGCCGTACTGGTCGACCTGATGGGGGCAGAGAGGTGAGGCGTATTCAAAGAAGTGTTTGAAACGTGTGTACTCGTTAACCTCGTAGAACAGGGAGAAATAACGTAAGTAAAGTACTCACAGAGAAATGAGTAATGATTCACGTAGCAGAATAGAAGTATTAGGAAAGTCAATACATAACCTAAGTAAAATATGTTGAATCTCCTGGTGAGGTAAAGAGAGTAAAGGTAGCTAAAACACTACTTGAGAAGTGTACTAGTCCCTGCGAAGAAAAGTGCAAACAATCTTTATAAAATGCTTCCTAGTTATTACTCAGCTGCAAGGTTTAGGCTATACTCCATTCCAAAATCATAAATGCAAGGTATGAGCCGCCCTTGTAGACATTTTTATAGTTGTGCTACGTTGACTGACGCATCATTTTCAAACGTCATCTCATAATGATTTCCACATGGTGTTCCCAAAAAATATTTTGGGAGGCAGCGCCTCTTAGCGGTATCATATCTGACCGCTTCATATAATTTATTAGAAGTAAACCTAAGTTGCATACACTGTCTCCTGATAATGTGAGCATGAAGGTTTGAGCTCCCACATTCTCTGATGAGAAGACAGGTGCAAGAGCGTGAGTCTCCGCGCACCTGCCTCCTGAAGGGCAGGAGCAAGGGGTGTGAGCTTTCACACTTGCCACCTAACAATCTGTGTGCAGGTGTACGAGTTTTCCACTGAGTCCCCCACACCTGCCTCCTGAGGATGGTTGGAGGGGGATGAGTGCCCCACTTCTACCTCCTGAAAGGGTGTGAAAGCAAAAGTCCCCCTCATTTCCCTATTGTCAGTCAATGTGCAGGGGCATGAGTCTCCGACTGAGTCCCCATACCCACTTATTGTCAAGAATGGTATCGTGGCATGACTCTACCCTTCCTGCCTCCTGAAAAGACGGGTTCAGGGCATAACTCAAGGCAGGTGTGGAGATGATAGATACACACACAAGGAAGGTGTGAGGATGAAATATACACACACATGGCCGGTGTGAGGTTGAAATATACACACACAAGGCAGGGGAGAGGATGAAATATACACACAATGTAGGTGTGAGGATAAAATATACACACACAAGGTAGGTGTGAGGATGAAATATACACACACAAGACAGGTGTGAGGTTGAAATATACACACACAAGGCAGGTGAGAAGATGAAATATACACACAAGGCAGGTGAGAGGATGAAACATACACACAAGGTAGGTGTGAGGATGAAATATACATACACAAGGCAGGTATGAGGATGAAATACACACACACAAGGCAGATGTGAGGATGAAATATACA
>NC_091318.1:1908881-1923881 GCF_038502225.1 Cherax quadricarinatus
GCTGGCTGCCTTGGATCAAACGTGTAGCTCATGCTACACGCCAAGGTATTGGTCCAGTGTGGGTAGATTGGTAAAGCACTGCGTACCTTGTCCTAAGGTTCGTAGGTTCGAGTCTCCTTCAGCCAGAGATCAGTGTTTGTGTATATTTCGCATGCTCTAGCGAATTCCTTGCATTGTTCAAATCTCTAGTAAGGCTGATGCATGCAGGGGATGAGATGAAAAGCTGTAAGCCTTCTCCCTGAAAGCTGGCTGCCTTGGATCAAACGTGTAGCTCATGCTACACGCCAAGGTATTGGTCCAGTGTGGGTAGATTGGTAAAGCACTGCGTACCTTGTCCTAAGGTTCGTAGGTTCGAGTCTCCTTCAGCCAGAGATCAGTGTTTGTGTATATTTCGCATGCTCTAGCGAATTCCTTGCATTGTTCAAATCTCTAGTAAGGCTGATGCATGCAGGGGATGAGATGAAAAGCTGTAAGCCTTCTCCCTGAAAGCTGGCTGCCTTGGATCAAACGTGTAGCTCATGCTACACGCCAAGGTATTGGTCCAGTGTGGGTAGATTAGTAAAGCACTGCGTACCTTGTCCTAAGGTTCGTAGGTTCGAGTCTCCTTCAGCCAGAGATCAGTGTTTGTGTATATTTCGCATGCTCTAGCGAATTCCTTGCATTGTTCAAATCTCTAGTAAGGCTGATGCATGCAGGGGATGAGATGAAAAGCTGTAAGCCTTCTCCCTGAAAGCTGGCTGCCTTGGATCAAACGTGTAGCTCATGCTACACGCCAAGGTATTGGTCCAGTGTGGGTAGATTGGTAAAGCACTGCGTACCTTGTCCTAAGGTTCATAGGTTCGAGTCTCTTTCAGCCAGAGATCAGTGTTTGTGTATATTTCGCATGCTCTAGCGAATTCCTTGCATTGTTCAAATCTCTAGTAAGGCTGATGCATGCAGGGGATGAGATAAAAAGCTGTAAGCCTTCTCCCTGCAAGCTGGCTGCCTTGGGTCAAACGTGTAGCTCATGCTACACGCCAAGGTATTGGTCCAGTGTGGGTAGATTGGTAAAGCACTGCGTACCTTGTCCTAAGGTTCGTAGGTTCGAGTCTCCTTCAGCCAGAGATCAGTGTTTGTGTATATTTCGCATGCTCTAGCGAATTCCTTGCATTGTTCAAATCTCTAGTAAGGCTGATGCATGCAGGGGATGAGATGAAAAGCTGTAAGCCTTCTCCCTGAAAGCTGGCTGCCTTGGATCAAACGTGTAGCTCATGCTACACGCCAAGGTATTGGTCCAGTGTGGGTAGATTAGTAAAGCACTGCGTACCTTGTCCTAAGGTTCGTAGGTTCGAGTCTCCTTCAGCCAGAGATCAGTGTTTGTGTATATTTCGCATGCTCTAGCGAATTCCTTGCATTGTTCAAATCTCTAGTAAGGCTGATGCATGCAGGGGATGAGATGAAAAGCTGTAAGCCTTCTCCCTGAAAGCTGGCTGCCTTGGATCAAACGTGTAGCTCATGCTACACGCCAAGGTATTGGTCCAGTGTGGGTAGATTGGTAAAGCACTGCGTACCTTGTCCTAAGGTTCATAGGTTCGAGTCTCTTTCAGCCAGAGATCAGTGTTTGTGTATATTTCGCATGCTCTAGCGAATTCCTTGCATTGTTCAAATCTCTAGTAAGGCTGATGCATGCAGGGGATGAGATGAAAAGCTGTAAGCCTTCTCCCTGAAAGCTGGCTGCCTTGGATCAAACGTGTAGCTCATGCTACACGCCAAGGTATTGGTCCAGTGTGGGTAGATTGGTAAAGCACTGCGTACCTTGTCCTAAGGTTCGTAGGTTCGAGTCTCCTTCAGCCAGAGATCAGTGTTTGTGTATATTTCGCATGCTCTAGCGAATTCCTTGCATATATATATATATATATATATATATATATATATATATATCTATATATATATATATATATATATATATATATGTCGTACCGAATTGGCAGAACTTGCGATCTTGGCTTAAATAGCAACGCTCTTCTTGCCATATAGGACAAGTGAAAATTTGTGTATGCAATAATTTCGCCAAAATCATTCTGAACCTAACGAAAAAAATATATTTCACTGTGTTTGTTTATAATTAAATTACTGTAAACAAATCTAAAATATATTTAGTTGGGTTAGGCTAAAATAAATTACTCTTGTTATAATAAGGTTAGGTAAGTTTTCTAAGATTCTTTTGGTGCAAAATTAGAAAAATTTACATTAACATTAATGAAAAAAATATATCTTTAGACGTATAAAAGAAAATTTCAGAAAGGACTTAATTTTAAATGAGTTCTTGCTAATTGAGCAATTTTACATATTCGTCACGACATATATATATATATATATATATATATATATATATATATATATATATATATATATATATATATATATATATATATATATATATATATATATATATATATATATGTCGTGCCGAATAGGCAGAACTTGCGATCTTGGCTTAAATAGCAACGCTCATCTTGCCATATAGGACAAGTGAAAATTTGTGTATGCAATAATTTCTCCAAAATCATTCTGAACCTAACAAAAAAAAATATATTTGATTGTGTTTGTTTAGTACTAAATTATTGTAAACGTATTTAAAATATAATTTGTTGGGTTAGGCTAAAATAAATTGTTCTTGTTATAATAATGTTAGGTAAGTTTTCTAAGATTCTTTTGGTGCAAAATTAATTTTTTTTTACATTAACGTTAATGAAAAAAATATATCTTTAAACGTATAAGAGAAAATTTCAGAAAAGACTTAATTTTAAATGAGTTATTGGTAATTGACCAATTTCACATATTCGGCACGACATATATGTATATATATATATATATATATATATATATATATATATATATATATATATATATATATATATATATATATATATATATATATATATATATATATATATATATATATATATATATATATATATATATATATATATATATATATATATATATATATATATATATATATATATATATATACTGTCGTACCGAATAAGCAAAACTTGAGATTTTGTCAATTCGGGTATAGGGAGCGCACCACACAGATTAGTTGCCACCTTGCCAATTACCTTTCAACACTTGTAGGCACCATCAGCCAGGGCCACCTCACTCAGATGACCTCTCTCGCATTTTCAGCCTGATTATCAAAAACAAAAGCATGGCTTCCTTCGATGTTACAACCCTCTTTACCAGTTTTTCTTCTGATACTGCAATAAATATTCTGAGACAAAGGCTTATTGAAAACCACGACCTCCCGTTACCTCTTCTGGATTTCATTCTCTAGTTCATTCTTATTCATTCTCTGTGTTAATTTTACCCTCATGAAGTTTCAAGACAACTGGTACAACCAAAGCCTTGGGATGGTAATGGGCAGCCCACTCATCCTAGCATCATTCTCTTCGTGGAGAATCTGAAACTGAGAAATTCATGACTCTCGTTCTCAACACAGCTTTCTAGCTAAAATATATTGACGATATCTTGGTTTTCTATCTCAGACATTTCAATAAATTTACACTGGAACTCGAAAAAGATGGTAGACTTCATTTCTTTAACGTCCTCCTGTGCAGGTCTCCCGACAGCGACAAATCTCTCTTCAAAGTGACAAGGACGATGGCACCTAGACACCGGCAATACAAGAGGTGTCCTTATTGGTTTCTTCTTGAGAGCTGTTCGCACCTCCAACCCTTGTTTACTTGAAGAGGAACGCATTAACATAGCACAAGCTTTCACAAGTCTTCAGTTTCCAGCCTTCTTCATCTGTAAATACATCATCTTACTACGAAACGCAGCCGCACACCTTTAACTTCCACAGCAAGCATCTGCACCATTCACTGAGGGTACTGTCCCAAGAAATATATAGGGAAAACAGTCAGAAATCTTTGGGTCCGTCTGAACGAACATCGAAACGCCAGCAACAGAGACGACCTCAGGTACGCCTCTGTCCTCCAGAGGGACTCCACAGGATATTTGATGAATTGGAATGAGGCACAGCTCGTCCTCACCGAACAAGATCTTAGACGCCGTCAGTGTTTGGAAGCCTCCCTAATCGCCGTCACCGACACCATAGATATTCTGTCGCTTCAGTATTATGCAAAATAGAATTCGCAACTGGTCAAGTCTCATATATCCTGGAAGAGTAATGTGATTCATTGACGATAGGAGGAAGGGGTTGTATACCACTCTAAATAGAAAAACTAAAAGTTAAATTTCCTCTCTCCCACTAGTAGCAGCTGCATTAGCTACTGAACAAGAACTCTGCACATCTCTTTCTTTGCCGAAGTAGCCCATCTGAAGACAATTGATGAAGTATTTTATTCTCCTTCCTACTCAGAGGAGATAAGTTTTTGGGACTTCAAATTCTTTTAAACTGTTACTGTGTGAAATAATACCAAATTTAATAATCACAATGTTATGCGAGTAATTTGTAACATATATGCTATGAGTAGGTTGTCAAGTGAATGTGAACCTACAAAT
Source organism: Cherax quadricarinatus (assembly GCF_038502225.1). Classification (NCBI taxonomy): domain Eukaryota; kingdom Metazoa; phylum Arthropoda; class Malacostraca; order Decapoda; family Parastacidae; genus Cherax; species Cherax quadricarinatus. The sequence goes on from NC_091318.1 coordinate 1,913,391, forward strand.
TTTAGCCTTTAAAACGTCAGACCATAAACATATCTTGTCCACAAAGCCACCTTTAGTGGTGGCATCTGTTGGTCAATTGTGGAAGTATGGGCCAGGTGAACCATACCATGCTCTCACATCCTCAGGCTATACATCCTAGCATTAACAACTAGTTCGTCACGACCATTGTCTCTGTATGGTATAGTCTCTGGCTCGGCAGGACCATCTGCGTGTTTACTTCCCTTAGAAACAAAATGAACCCAATACCATCATTAATCCAACAATATATGAAATGAGACTGAAGCTGAACCCAGCCAAACACTAACAGTATATGACTCGGTAATACTGGGTGAGAGATTCCTGTAATGTTGTGCAACTTAAAATAATAGAGCTTGCTATTTGCTAGCTTATTTATGTCGATACTGTTTCACTTACCATTGGCATGTTTATGTCATCAATTAAGTACACAAGCTTTTTATTGCCTGGAGGAGCGTAGTTCCTGCCTGCTTTCTTCTCCAGCGGCTTCTCCAACACACGCTGAAGCAACTCTGAAGTAAACAGGACCTGGTATCAACTGGTACAAGTGGACTCATTTTACCTGTTAACTAGAAAGGGAGGTATAAGACAACGCATAACACTAAGGAAACAGGTTTTACACCTGACTAGAGGTAGGAAATTATTGCACTATGATTGAGAGCCAAGTGTTGGATAACATAATACTGGGGAGACAGATAAGAACCAGCTTCACATTTAAGAGGCAAACCCTAAACATGACTCGAGAGGCAGGAATAAACAAACATGATGCTAGCGAAAGGGGTATTAGAAAATATAAAACTAGAGAAGCAGATATTAGACAAAATGCGTCTAGGAAGGAAATTATTAGAAGTAAGGATGCCTAGAAGAGTGCAGTTGATTAAAATGACAAGACAGAATTCTTTAACGCACATGTTGGTACTAATGAGGCAGGGATTAGAAGACATGACAGATGCGAGACACACATTACATATGAGGAAAGTGGGAAGGAAATAATTAGACAACTGGATGCTGGGAAAGCAGGTGTCTTGTAACTATATTCTGGGCGGCCAGTACTGCACTTAATGCTTGGGAGGAAGGTATACTTGACACTGAGAAGGCAGGTATTACACTTGACACTGGGAAGGCAGGTATTACACTTGACACTGGGGAGGCAGGTATTACACTTGACACTGGGGAGGCAGGTATTACACTTGACACTGAGAAGGCAGGTATTACACTTGACACTGGGAAGGCAGGTATTACACTTGACACTGGGAAGGCAGGTATTACACTTGACACTGAGAAGGCAGGTATTACACTTGACACTGGGAAGGCAGGTATTACACTTGACACTGAGAAGGCAGGTATTACACTTGACACTGGGAAGGCAGGTATTACACTTGACACTGGGGAGGCAGGTATTACACTTGACACTGGGGTGGCAGGTATTACACTTGATACTGGGGAGGCAGGTATTACACTTGACACTGGGGAGACAGGTATTACACTTGACACTGGGGAGGCAGGTATTACACTTGACACTGGGGTGGCAGGTATTACACTTGATACTGAGGAGGCAGGTATTACACTTGACACTGGGAAGGCAGGTATTACACTTGACACTGGGAAGGCAGGTATTACACTTGACACTGGGAAGGCAGGTATTACACTTGATACTGGGGAGGCAGGTATTACACTTGACACTGGGAAGGCAGGTATTACACTTGACACTGGGGAGGCAGGTATTACACTTGACACTGGGAAGGCAGGTATTACACTTGACAATGGGGAGGCAGGTATTACACTTGACACTGGGGAGGCAGGTATTACACTTGACACTGAGGAGGCAGGTATTACACTTGACACTGGGGAGGCAGGTATTACACTTGACACTGAGGAGGCAGGTATTACACTTGACACTGGGAAGGCAGGTATTACACTTGACACTGAGGAGGCAGGTATTACACTTGACACTGGGGAGGCAGGTATTACACTTGACACTGGGAAGGCAGGTATTACACTTGACACTGGGGAGGCAGGTATTACACTTGACACTGGGAAGGCAGGTATTACACTTGACACTGGGGAGGCAGGTATTACACTTGACACTGGGAAGGCAGGTATTACACTTGACACTGGGGAGGCAGGTATTACACTTGACACTGGGGTGGCAGGTATTACACTTGATACTGGGGAGGCAGGTATTACACTTGACACTGGGGAGACAGGTATTACACTTGACACTGGGGAGGCAGGTATTACACTTGACACTGGGGTGGCAGGTATTACACTTGATACTGAGGAGGCAGGTATTACACTTGACACTGGGAAGGCAGGTATTACACTTGACACTGGGAAGGCAGGTATTACACTTGACACTGGGAAGGCAGGTATTACACTTGATACTGGGGACTACTGGGAGGCAGGTATTACACTTGACACTGGGAAGGCAGGTATTACACTTGACACTGGGGAGGCAGGTATTACACTTGACACTGGGAAGGCAGGTATTACACTTGACACTGGGGAGGCAGGTATTACACTTGACACTGGGGAGGCAGGTATTACACTTGACACTGAGGAGGCAGGTATTACACTTGACACTGGGGAGGCAGGTATTACACTTGACACTGAGGAGGCAGGTATTACACTTGACACTGGGAAGGCAGGTATTACACTTGACACTGAGGAGGCAGGTATTACACTTGACACTGGGGAGGCAGGTATTACACTTGACACTGGGAAGGCAGGTATTACACTTGACACTGGGGAGGCAGGTATTACACTTGACACTGGGAAGGCAGGTATTACACTTGACACTGAGGAGGCAGGTATTACACTTGACACTGAGGAGGCAGGTATTACACTTGACACTGGGGAGGCAGGTATTACACTTGATACTGGGGAGGCAGGTATTACACTTGACACTGGGAAGGCAGGTATTACACTTGACACTGAGGAGGCAGGTATTACACTTGACACTGGGGAGGCAAGTATTACACTTGACACTGGGGAGGCAGGTATTACACTTGACACTGGGGAGGCAGGTATTACACTTGATACTGGGGAGGCAGGTATTACACTTGACACTGGGAAGGCAGGTATTACACTTGACACTGAGGAGGCAGGTATTACACTTGACACTGGGGAGGCAGGTATTACACTTGATACTGGGGAGGCAGGTATTACACTTGACACTGGGAAGGCAGGTATTACACTTGACACTGAGGAGGCAGGTATTACACTTGACACTGGGAAGGCAGGTATTACACTTGACACTGGGGAGGCAGGTATTACACTTGATACTGGGAAGGCAGGTATTACACTTGACACTGAGGAGGCAGGTATTACACTTGACACTGGAGTGGCAGGTATTACACTTGACACTGGGGTGGCAGGTATTACACTTGGCACTGGGGTGGCAGGTAATACACTTGACACTGGGAAGGCAGGTATTACACTTGACACTGAGGAGGCAGGTATTACACTTGACACTGGGGTGGCAGGTATTACACTTGACACTGGGGTGGCAGGTATTACACTTGACACTGGGGTGGCAGGTATTACACTTGACACTGGGAAGGCAGGTATTACACTTGACACTGAGGAGGCAGGTATTACACTTGACACTGGGAAGGCAGGTATTACACTTGACACTGGGGAGGCAGGTATTACACTTGACACTGGGAAGGCAGGTATTACACTTGACACTGGGGAGGCAGGTATTACACTTGACACTGGGGAGGCAGGTATTACACTTGACACTGAGGAGGCAGGTATTACACTTGACACTGGGGAGGCAGGTATTACACTTGACACTGAGGAGGCAGGTATTACACTTGACACTGGGAAGGCAGGTATTACACTTGACACTGAGGAGGCAGGTATTACACTTGACACTGGGGAGGCAGGTATTACACTTGACACTGGGAAGGCAGGTATTACACTTGACACTGGGGAGGCAGGTATTACACTTGACACTGGGAAGGCAGGTATTACACTTGACACTGGGGAGGCAGGTATTACACTTGACACTGGGAAGGCAGGTATTACACTTGACACTGGGGAGGCAGGTATTACACTTGACACTGGGGTGGCAGGTATTACACTTGATACTGGGGAGGCAGGTATTACACTTGACACTGGGGAGACAGGTATTACACTTGACACTGGGGAGGCAGGTATTACACTTGACACTGGGGTGGCAGGTATTACACTTGATACTGAGGAGGCAGGTATTACACTTGACACTGGGAAGGCAGGTATTACACTTGACACTGGGAAGGCAGGTATTACACTTGACACTGGGAAGGCAGGTATTACACTTGATACTGGGGAGGCAGGTATTACACTTGACACTGGGAAGGCAGGTATTACACTTGACACTGGGGAGGCAGGTATTACACTTGACACTGGGAAGGCAGGTATTACACTTGACACTGGGGAGGCAGGTATTACACTTGACACTGGGGAGGCAGGTATTACACTTGACACTGAGGAGGCAGGTATTACACTTGACACTGGGGAGGCAGGTATTACACTTGACACTGAGGAGGCAGGTATTACACTTGACACTGGGAAGGCAGGTATTACACTTGACACTGAGGAGGCAGGTATTACACTTGACACTGGGGAGGCAGGTATTACACTTGACACTGGGAAGGCAGGTATTACACTTGACACTGGGGAGGCAGGTATTACACTTGACACTGGGAAGGCAGGTATTACACTTGACACTGAGGAGGCAGGTATTACACTTGACACTGAGGAGGCAGGTATTACACTTGACACTGGGGAGGCAGGTATTACACTTGATACTGGGGAGGCAGGTATTACACTTGACACTGGGAAGGCAGGTATTACACTTGACACTGAGGAGGCAGGTATTACACTTGACACTGGGGAGGCAAGTATTACACTTGACACTGGGGAGGCAGGTATTACACTTGACACTGGGGAGGCAGGTATTACACTTGATACTGGGGAGGCAGGTATTACACTTGACACTGGGAAGGCAGGTATTACACTTGACACTGAGGAGGCAGGTATTACACTTGACACTGGGGAGGCAGGTATTACACTTGATACTGGGGAGGCAGGTATTACACTTGACACTGGGAAGGCAGGTATTACACTTGACACTGAGGAGGCAGGTATTACACTTGACACTGGGAAGGCAGGTATTACACTTGACACTGGGGAGGCAGGTATTACACTTGATACTGGGAAGGCAGGTATTACACTTGACACTGAGGAGGCAGGTATTACACTTGACACTGGAGTGGCAGGTATTACACTTGACACTGGGGTGGCAGGTATTACACTTGGCACTGGGGTGGCAGGTAATACACTTGACACTGGGAAGGCAGGTATTACACTTGACACTGAGGAGGCAGGTATTACACTTGACACTGGGGTGGCAGGTATTACACTTGACACTGGGGTGGCAGGTATTACACTTGACACTGGGGTGGCAGGTATTACACTTGACACTGGGAAGGCAGGTATTACACTTGACACTGAGGAGGCAGGTATTACACTTGACACTGAGGAGGCAGGTATTACACTTGACACTGGGGTGGCAGGTATTACACTTGACACTGGGAAGGCAGGTATTACACTTGACACTGAGGAGGCAGGTATTACACTTGACACTGGAGTGGCAGGTATTACACTTGACACTGGGGTGGCAGGTATTACACTTGGCACTGGGGTGGCAGGTAATACACTTGACACTGGGAAGGCAGGTATTACACTTGACACTGAGGAGGCAGGTATTACACTTGACACTGGGGTGGCAGGTATTACACTTGACACTGGGGTGGCAGGTATTACACTTGACACTGGGGTGGCAGGTATTACACTTGACACTGGGAAGGCAGGTATTACACTTGACACTGAGGAGGCAGGTATTACACTTGACACTGAGGAGGCAGGTATTACACTTGACACTGGGGTGGCAGGTATTACACTTGACACTGGGAAGGCAGGTATTACACTTGACACTGAGGAGGCAGGTATTACACTTGACACTGAGGAGGCAGGTATTACACTTGACACTGGGGAGGCAGGTATTACACTTGACACTGGGGTGGCAGGTATTACACTTGTCACTGGGTTGGCAGGTATTACACTTGACACTGTGGAGGCAGGTATTACACTTGACACTGAGGAGGCAGGTATTACACTTGACACTGAGGAGGCAGGTATTACACTTGACACTGGGTAGGCAGGTATTACACTTGACACTGGGAAGGCAGGTATTACACTTGACACTGAGGAGGCAGGTATTACACTTGACACTGAGGAGGCAGGTATTACACTTGACACTGGGGTGGCAGGTATTACACTTGACACTGGGAAGGCAGGTATTACACTTGACACTGGGAAGGCAGGTATTACACTTGACACTAGGAAGGCAGGTATTACACTTGACACTGGGAAGGCAGGTATTACACTTGACACTGGGAAGGCAGGTATTACACTTGACACTGAGGAGGCAGGTATTACACTTGACACTGAGGAGGCAGGTATTACACTTGACACTGAGGAGGCAGGTATTACACTTGACACTGAAGAGGCAGGTATTAGACTTGACACTGAGGAGGCAGGTATTACACTTGGCACTGAGGAGGCAGGTAATACACTTGACACTGAGGAGGCAGGTAATACACTTGGCACTGGGGTGGCAGGTAATACACTTGGCACTGAGGAGGCAGGTAATACACTTGGCACTGAGGAGGCAGGTATTACACTTGGCACTGGGGTGGCAGGTATTACACTTGACACTGGGGTGGCAGGTAATACACTTGGCACTGAGGAGGCAGGTAATACACTTGACACTGAGGAGGCAGGTAATACACTTGGCACTGAGGAGGCAGGTAATACACTTGACACTGGGGAGGCAGGTAATACACTTGGCACTGAGGAGGCAGGTATTACACTTGGCACTGGGGAGGCAGGTATTACACTTGGCACTGAGGAGGCAGGTATTACACTTGGCACTGGGGAGGCAGGTATTACACTTGGCACTGAGGAGGCAGGTATTACACTTGGCACTGAGGAGGCAGGTAATACACTTGGCACTGGGGAGGCAGGTAATACACTTGGCACTGAGGAGGCAGGTATTACACTTGGCACTGGGGAGACAGGTATTACACTTGGCACTGAGGAGGCAGGTAATACACTTGGCACTGGGGAGGCAGGTAATACACTTGGCACTGAGGAGGCAGGTATTACACTTGGCACTGGGGAGACAGGTATTACACTTGGCACTGAGGAGGCAGGTAATACACTTGACACTGGGGAGGCAGGTATTACACTTGGCACTGGGGAGGCAGGTATTACACTTGGCACTGAGGAGGCAGGTATTACACTTGACACTGGGAAAGCAGGTATTACACTTGACACTGGGAAGGCAGGTATTACACTTGACACTGGGAAGGCAGGTATTACACTTGACACTGGGGTGGCAGGTATTACACTTGACACTGGGGAGGCAGGTATTACACTTGACACTGGGGAGACAGGTAATACACTTGACACTGGGGAGGCAGGTATTACACTTGACACTGGGGAGGCAGGTATTACACTTGACACTGGGGAGGCAGGTATTACACTTGACACTGGGGAGACAGGTATTACACTTGACACTGGGGAGGCAGGTATTACACTTGACACTGGGAAGGCAGGTATTACACTTGACACTGGGGAGGCAGGTATTACACTTGACACTGAGGAGGCAGATATTACACTTGACACTGGGAAGGCAGGTATTACACTTGACACTGGGGAGACAGGTATTACACTTGACACTGGGGAGGCAGGTATTACACTTGACACTGGGGAGGCAGGTATTACACTTGACACTGAGGAGGCAGGTAATACACTTGACACTGGGAAGGCAGGTATTACACTTGACACTGAGGAGGCAGGTATTACACTTGGCACTGGGGTGGCAGGTAATACACTAGACACTGGGAAGGCAGGTATTACACTTGACACTGAAGAGGCAGGTATTACACTTGGCACTGGGGTGGCAGGTAATACACTTGACACTGGGAAGGCAGGTATTACACTTGACACTGAGGAGGCAGGTATTACACTTGGCACTGGGGTGGCAGGTAATACACTTGACACTGGGGTGGCAGGTAATACACTTGACACTGGGAAGGCAGGTATTACACTTGACACTGAGGAGGCAGGTATTACACTTGGCACTGGGGTGGCAGGTAATACACTTGACACTGGGGAGACAGGTATTGGACATCATGACAATGGGATGGAATTAGAAAAAATTAAAACTGGGAATGCAAGTATTAGACAGCAAGAAGCTACGTAGGCTGGTATTAGACAGCAAGAAGCTACGTAGGCTGGTATTAGACAGCAAGAAGCTGGGTAGGCAGGTATTAGACAACAAGATTCTAGGGAGAGAGGTATTAGACAACTCTGAGCTAAGTAGCAGACAACTCTGGGCTAATTAGAAGACAACATCAAGCTATATTAAACTACGTTTGTAAACTTAAGAAAGTTTACTGCAGCTTACCGGACTTACCTGAGGTGGTGTAGTAGTTGAATGGTACATTGCAAACCGAGAACTCCTCCGGGAGTGAGTTAAGCTTCTCGTTGAGGAGCGCTGACTTGCCGCACCCTGAGGAGCCGACCAGCATCACCGGGTGACACTTGGTCATCAACAGGTCGATGAAGAACTTGAGTCTCACTGTCTCGCTTGTGTGCACCATTAACGACTGTGTGTGTGTGTGTGTGTGTGTGTGTGTGTGTGTGTGTGTGTGTGTGTGTGTGTGTGTGTGTGTGTGTGTGTGTGTGTGTGTGTGTGTGTGTGTGTGTGTGTGTGTGTGTGTGTGTGTGTGTGTGTGTGTATGTGTGTATGTGTGTATGTGTGTGTGTGTGTGTGTGTGTGTGTGTGTGTGTGTGTGTGTATGTGTGTATGTGTGTATGTGTGTGTGTGTGTGTGTGTGTGTGTGTGTGTGTGTGTGTGTGTGTGTGTGTGTATGTGTGTGTGTGTGTGTGTGTGTGTGTGTATGTGTGTGTGTGTGTGTGTGTGTGTGTGTGTGTGTGTGTGTGTGTGTGTGTGTGTGTGTGTGTGTGTGTGTGTGTGTGTGTGTGTGTGTGTGTGTGTGTGTGTGTGTATGTGTGTATGTGTGTATGTGTGTGTGTGTGTGTGTGTGTGTGTGTGTGTGTGTGTGTGTGTGTGTGTGTGTGTGTGTGTGTGTGTGTGTGTGTGTGTGTGTGTGTGTGTGTGTGTGTGTGTGTGTGTGTGTGTGTGTATGTGTGTGTGTGTGTGTGTGTGTGTGTGTGTGTATGTGTGTATGTGTGTGTGTGTGTGTGTGTGTGTGTGTGTGTGTGTGTGTATGTGTGTATGTGTGTGTGTCTGTGTGTGTGTGTGTGTGTGTGTGTGTGTGTGTATGTGTGTATGTGTGTATGTGTGTGTGTGTGTGTGTGAATATGTGTGTGTGTATGTGTGTATGTGTGTGTGTATGTGTGTGTGTGTGTGTGTGTGTGTGTGTGTGTGTGTGTGTGTGTGTGTGTGTGTGTGTGTGTGTGTGTGTGTGTGTGTGTGTGTGTGTGTGTATGTGTGTATGTGTGTGTGTGTGTGTGTGTGTGTGTGTGTGTGTGTGTATGTGTGTATGTGTGTGTGTGTGTGTGTGTGTGTCTGTGTGTGTGTGTGTGTGTGTGTGTGTGTGTGTGTTAAGTAATTGCATTAAGTAAATCATAATTAGTTAAAGATGGTAGCAATAGTTATTTGTGTGAGGAACCAGTTGGTAAGAGTTTTAAACAGTTAGTAGTTAAGGATGTAGAGTGAGAGTAAGGGATAAAGTAAATTATGTCATTGTTATTGTGGTGGAGGATCCAGCAGTGCCAGAGGTGAAGCGGAAAGGAAAAAAAAATACGAAAGATTAGAACATGTGTGAAATGGTATCAGCTGCGAATACATATCTCTTGCTTTTAGTGTTTTTCAAAGATTATTAGTTTGATGACGGTCGAAGTAACTAGAGGCCCTGACGACCATACTCAGATATTGTGATTCGACTCATGGCTAAGTACAAAACTCTCGCATGTAAAATGATTTTAATGTGGATGATGAAAAATGATAGAAAATCGCGAGTGTTGATCAGGAAAATGTGAACATGATAGAGTACATGAACCTAAATCATATAATTCATTGCCGTACAGTCAATGTCATCGACACCAGCAGGACGTCTGAAGCTGCAGTCTTAGTAGACTTACTGACGAATGTAGGAGAAGGTGACCTGCCAGGTGCTGGAAAATGCTAATAATTGTTGAAATGTGTTATGTAAGTTACCTAACGGAATGCAATTAACTTTATTGTTATTGCTATTATTTATGTATACTGCAGTGGTAAACGTGTAGATGATCACACAGCCTCCACAACACCACCGATGAAAGTCTGCTTCTCCTACTCTCTCTCTATTTTATTTCCTAAATCTAAAAATGTCACCATCCTGGAATAGCGCT
>NC_091318.1:1928881-2001381 GCF_038502225.1 Cherax quadricarinatus
CTTGGTTCACCCAAATATTTAGCTGAAGAGTCAGAAACGAATATGCACACATAAGAAGGGAGGCTCAGCGACAATATGAAAATGACATAGCATCGAAAGTCAAGACTGACCCGAAGCTGTTGTACAGCCACATCAGGAGGAAAACAACAGTCAAGGACCAGGTAATCAGACTGAGGAAGGGTGATGGGGAGTTCACAAGAAACGACCGAGAGGTATGTAAGGAGCTCAACACGAGATTTAGAGAAGTATTTACAGTGGAAACCAGTAGGACTCCAGGAAATCAGAACAGGGGAGTACACAAGTGATGGATGAGGTACATATAACCAAGGAGGAGGTGAAGAAGCTGCTATGGGAACTTGACACCTCAAAGGCGGTGGGACCAGACAACATCTCTCAGTGGGTCCTTAAAGAGGGAGCAGAGATACTGTGTGTGCCACTAACAAAGATCTTCAACACATCATTTGAAACTGGGCAACTCCCTGAGGTATGGAAGATGCAAATGTAGTCCCAATATTTTAAAAAGGGAGACAGATATGAGGCACTAAACTACAGACCTGTATCACTAACGTGTATAGTATGCAAGGTCATGGAGAAGATAATGAGGAGAGTGGTGGAGCACCTGGAAAGAAACAAGTGTATAATTGACAACTAGCATGGTTTCAGGGAAGGAAAATCCTGTGTCACAAACCTACTAGAGTTTTATGACAAGGTGACAGAAGTAAGACAAGAGAGAGAGGGGTGGATCGACTGCATTTTTTTGGACTGCAAGAAGGCCTTCGACACAGTTCCTCACAAGAGGTTACTGCAAAAGCTAGAGGATCAGGCACACATAACAGGAAAGGCACTGCAATGGATCAGAGAATGCCTGACAGGGAGGCAAGAACGAGTCATGGTACGTGACGAGGTGTCAGAGTGGGCGCCTGTGACAAGCGGGGTTCCACAGAGGTCAGTCCTAGGACCTGTGCTGTTCTTGGTATATGTGAACGACATAACGGAAAGGATAGACTCAGAAGTGTCCTTGTTTGCAAATGATGTGAAGTTAATGAGAAGAATCAAATCGGATGAGGATCAGGCAGGACTACAAAGAGACCTGGACAAGCTACAAGCCTGGTCCAGCAACTGGCTCCTTGAGTTTAACCCTGCCAAATGCAAAGTCATGAAGATTGGGGAAGGGCAAAGAAGACCGCAGACACAATATAGTTTAGATGGCCAAAGACTGCGAACCTCACTCAAGGAAAAAGATCTGGGGGTGAGTATAAACCCGAGCATATCTCCTGAGGCACACATCAATTGATAACTGCTGCAGCATACGGGCGCCTGGCAAACCTACGGATAGCGTTCCGATACCTCAGTAAGGATTCGTTCAAGACTCTGTATACCATTTACGTCAGGCCCATACTGGAGTATGCAGCACCAGTTTGGAATCCACACCTAGTCAAGCACGTCAAGAAATTAGAGAAAGTGCAAAGGTTTGCAACAAGACTAGTCTCAGAGCTACGGGAATTGTCCTAAGAAGAAAGGTTGAGGGAAATCGGCCTGACGACACTGGAGGACAGGAGGGTCAGGGGAGACATGATAACGACATATAAAATACTGCGCGGAATAGACAAGGTGGACAAAGACGGGATGTTCCAGAGAAGGGACACAGAAACAAGGGGTCACAATTGGAAGTTGAAGACTCAGATGAATCAAAGGGATTTTAGGAAGTATTTCTTCAGTCATAGAGTCGTCGGGAAGTGGAACAGCCTAGCAAGTGATGTAGTGGAGGCAGGAACCATACATAGCTTTAAGACGAGGTATGACAAAGCTCAAGAAGCAGAGAGAGAGAGAGAGGACCTAGTAGCGATCAGTGAAGAGGCGGGGCCTGGAGCTGACTCTCGACCCCTGCAACCACAATTAGGTGAGTACACACATAAATACATACAAACACACATACACACACACACACACACACACACACACACACACACACACACACACACACACACACACACACACACACACACACACACATACACACACACACATACACACACATAAATACATACAAACACACACACACACACACATACACACACACACACACACACACAGGGGGGGAGGTGGGGTTGCTCTGCTCGTAAAAAACAGATGGAAATTCGAGAAAATGGAAGGAATAGATGAGACGGGAGAAAGAGACTACATAGCAGGTACACTTCAGTCTGGGGAACACAAAGTGGTCATTGCAGTGATGTATAATCCACCACAGAACTGCAGGAGGCCAAGAGAGGAATATGAAGAGAGCAACAGAGCAATGGTGGACAAACTTGCTGAGGTGGCAAGAAGAGCTCACTCCAGCAGAGCAAAGTTGCTGGTTATGGGGGATTTCAACCACAGGGAGATTGACTGGGAAAACCTGGAGCCACATGGGGGTCCCGAAACATGGAGATCCAGGATGTTGGACGTGGTGCTGGAAAACCTCATGCACCAACATGTTAAGGACACTACCAGAGTGAGAGGGGAGGATGAACCAGCAAGATTGGACCTTGTGTTCACCCTGGGCAGCTCAGACATTGAGGACATCAAGTATGAGAGTCCCCTAGGAGCTAGCGACCACGTGGTTCTGTGCTTTGAATACATAGTAGAGCTGCAAGTGGAGAGAATAACAGGAGTAGAATGGGAAAAGCCTGACTATAAAAGAGGGGACTACATAGGGTTGAAGAACTTCCTGCGGGAGGTCCAGTGGGACAGAGAACTGGCAGGAAAGCCAGTAAATGAAATGATGGAATATGTAGCAACAAAATGCAAGGAGGCAGTGGAAAGGTTCATTCCCAAGGGCAACAGTAACAACGGGAAGACCAGAACAAGCCCCTGGTTCACCCGACGGTGTAAGGAGGCAAAAACAAAGTGCAATAGAGAATGGAAAAAGTACAGAAGGCAGAGAACACACGAAAATAGGGAGATCAGTCGCAGAGCCAGGAATGAGTACGCACAGGTAAGGAGGGAGGCCCAGCGACAGTATGAAAATGACATAGCATCGAGAATCAAGACAGACCCGAAACTGTTGTATAGCCACATCAGGAGGAAGACAACAGTCAAAGACCAGGTGATCAGATTGAGGACAGAAGGTGGAGAACTCACAAGAAATGATCAGGAGGTATGTGAGGAGCTGAACAGGAGATTTAAGGAAGTTTTTACAGTAGAGACAGGAAGGGCTGTGGGAAGACAGAACAGAAGGGAACATCAAGAGGGAATATACCAACAAGTGTTGGATGACATACGAACAACTGAGGAGGAGGTGAAGAAGCTCTTAAGTGACCTTGACACCTCAAAGGCGATGGGACCGGACAACATCTCCCCATGGGTCCTTAGAGAAGGAGCAGAGATGCTGTGTGTGCCTCTAACCACAATCTTCAACACATCCCTTGAAACTGGGCAACTACCTGAGAAATGGAAGACAGCTAATGTAGTCCCCATATTTAAGAAAGGAAACAGAAACGAGGCACTAAACTACAGACCTGTGTCTCTGACATGTATTGTGTGCAAAGTCATGGAGAAGATTATCAGGAGGAGAGTGGTCGAACACCTGGAAAGGAACAAGATTATAAATGAAAACCAGCATGGGTTCATGGAAGGCAAATCTTGTATCACAAACCTCCTGGAGTTTTATGACAAGGTAACAGAAGTAAGACATGAGAGAGAGGGTTGGGTAGATTGCGTTTTCCTAGACTGCAGGAAGGCCTTTGACACAGTTCCCCACAAGAGATTAGTGCAGAAGCTGGAGGATCAGGCACACGTAAAAGGAAGGGCACTGCAATGGATAAGGGAATACCTGACAGGGAGGCAGCAACGAGTCATGGTACGTGAAGAGGTATCACAGTGGGCGCCTGTTACGAGCGGGGTCCCACAGGGGTCAGTTCTAGGACCAGTGCTATTTTTGATATATGTGAACGACATGATGGAAGGAATAGACTCTGAAGTGTCCCTGTTCGCAGATGACGTGAAGTTGATGAGAAGAATTAAATCGGACGAGGATGAGGCAGGACTGCAAAGAGACCTGGAGAGGCTGGACATGTGGTCCAGTAACTGGCTTCTCGAATTCAATCCAGCCAAATGCAAAGTCATGAAGATTGGGGAGGGGCAAAGAAGACCGCAGACAGAGTATAGGCTAGGTGGACAAAGACTACAGACCTCACTCAGGGAGAAAGACCTTGGGGTGACCATAACACCGAGCACATCACCGGAGGCACACATCAACCAAATAACCGCTGCAGCATACGGGCGCCTGGCAAACCTGAGAATAGCGTTCCGATACCTTAATAAGGAATCGTTCAAGACACTGTACACTGTGTATGTTAGGCCCATACTGGAGTATGCAGCACCAGTCTGGAACCCACACCTGGTCAAGCACGTCAAGAAGTTAGAGAAAGTACAAAGGTTTGCAACAAGGCTAGTCCCAGAGCTCAAGGGAATGTCGTACGAGGAAAGGTTAAGGGAAATCGGACTGACGACACTGGAGGACAGAAGGGTCAGGGGAGACATGATAACGACATACAAGATACTGCGGGGAATAGACAAGGTGGACAGAGATAGGATGTTCCAGAGAGGGGACACAGGGACAAGGGGTCACAACTGGAAGCTGAAGACTCAGACGAGTCACAGGGACGTTAGGAAGTATTTCTTCAGTCATAGAGTTGTCAGCAAGTGGAATAGCCTAGCAAGTGAAGTAGTGGAGGCAGGAACCATACATAGTTTTAAGAAGAGGTATGACAAAGCTCAGGAAGCAGAGAGAGAGAGGATCCAGTAGCGATCAGTGAAGAGGCGGGGCCAGGAGCTGAGTCTCGACCCCTGCAACCACAATTAGGTGAGTACAATTAGGTGAGTACACACACACACATACACACACATAAATACATACAAACACACACACACACACACACGCGCGCGCACACACACATATTTCTGGTATATGTGAATGACATGATGGAAGGGTTAGACTCAGAGGTGTCCCTGTTCGCAGATGATGTGAAGTTATTGAGGAGAATAAAATCAAATGAGGATCAGGTAGGACTTCAAAGAGACCTGGACAGGATGGACACTTGGTCCAGCAACTGGCTTCTCGAATTTAACCCTGCCAAATGCAAAGTCATGAAGATCGGGGAAGGGCAAAGAAGACCGCAGACGGAGTATATGCTAGATGGCCGAAGATCTTGAGGTGAGAATAACACCGAGCACGTCTCCGGAAGCACACACATTAACCAGATAACTGCTGCAACATATGGGCGTCTGGCAAACCTGAGAATAGCGTTCCCATACCTTAATAAGGAATCGTTCAAGACACTGTACATCGTGTATGCCAAGCCAATATTGTGTATTCAGCACCTGTTTGGAACCCACACCTGGTCAAGCACGTCAAGAAATTAGAGAAAGTGCAAAGGTTTGCGACAAGGTTAGTTCCAGAGCTAAGGGGAATGTCCTACGAGGAATGGTTAGGGGAAATCGGCCTGGCGACACTGGAGAACAGGAGGGTTAGAGGAGACATGATAACAACATACAAAATACTGCGTGGAATAGACATGGTGGACAGAAACAGGATGTTCCAGAGAGAGGACACAGAAACAAGGGGTCACAATTGGAAGTTGAAGACTCAGATGAGTCAAAGGGATGTTAGGAAGTATTTCTTCAGTCATAGAGTTGTCAGGTAGTGGAATAGCCTAGCAAGTGAGGTAGTGGAGGCAGGAACCATACATAGCTTTAAGATGAGGTATGATAAAGCTCATAGAGCAGGAAGAGAAAGGACCTAGTGGCACTCAGTGAAGAGGCGAGGCCAGGAGCTGAGTTTCGACCCCTGCAACCACATTTAAGTGAGTACAATGAGATGAGTACACACACACACACACACACACACACACACACACACACACATACACACACACACACACACACACACACACACACATACACACACACACACACACACACACACACACACACACACACACACACACACACACACACACACACACACACACACACACACACACACACACACACACACACACACACACACACACACACACACACACACACACACACACACACACACACACACATACACACACACACACACGCACACACACACACACACACACACACACACACACACACACACACACACACACACACACACACACACACACACACATACACACACATATGCACGCACACTCTCATGTGAAGCTTGCGGAAGGATAAAGAAGGCTGCAAAACTCACTCCAGGTAAAGGGGCTTGAGGTGAGCATCATACCGAGCACATCTAGTGAGGCGCATATCAACCAAATAACCGCTGCAGCATATGGGCGCCTAGCAAACCTGAGAATAGCGTTTCGACATCTAGTAATGAGTCATTCATGACACTATACACAGTGTACGTCAGGCCCATATTGGAGTATGAAGGTCCCACACCTCGTTCAAATACGTGAAGAAAGTAGAGAAGTACAAAGGTTTTCAAAAAACTAGTCCAGGAGGTAAGGGGTATGTCCTACGAGAACCGGTTAAGGGAAACTAACTTGACGGCACTGAAGAACGGGAGGGATAGGGGGGACATGACAAGGACGTATAAAATACTGAGAGGAATTGACAAGGAGACCAGTTCCAGAAAGTTTCAGAGAAGGGACACAGGAACAAGGGGCACAACTAGAATTTAAAAACTCGGATGAGTCATATGGATGTTAGGAAGTACTTCTTTAGCTTTCGAGTTGTCAGGAAATGGAACAATCTAGAGAGGTTCTTGCAGCAGGGAGAGAATCGATCTAGTAATAATCAGCAAAGAGGCGGGGCCAGGAGCTTAGACTCATCCCCTGCAACCACAAATAGATGAGTACACACACACACATATGACAGGGGATAGAGTCAAAGGTGTCTCTGTTCGAAGACGACGTGAAACTAATGAGGAGAATTCAAGCAAACCAGGATTAAGTAAGACTTCAAAAGGCTCTGACCAGGTTGCAAGCCTCGTTTGAAAAATAGTTCTTGGAATATAACCCCAACATGTGCAAAGTTCTGAAGCTCGGGGAAGGACAAAGAAGATCGCAGACGTAATACAGGCACAAAGATGTGCTACAGCATGGTAAAAGAATAGAGAGTAAAGAATTCAGTAAAACAAGGAGTTGAGCCGAAGAGCTAGATATGAGCATGAATTGATAAGGAGAGGCTCAATGATAATTTGAGAATGACACTGAAAGCCAAATCCGACCCAAAGTTGTTACATAGCCATCAGATGGAAGACTACAGTCAGGCAGCAGGTAATCAGGATAAAGAAGGAAAGTGGGGAACTTACAAGGAAAGATTAGTAACTTTGTGAAGACCTCAGTATGAAATTTAGGGAAGTTTTTTCTGTGACAAAAAGGTTAAGAGCAAAGCGAAGTAGTAGAATGTACCAGGAAGCATTGGACACAATACACACAGCTACAGAAGAGGTGAAAAAGCTGCTAAGTGTACTACATACCTCGAAGGCTGTGAAACCAGATAATATCTCTCTGTAGGTCCAGAGAGAAGCAGAGGCGTGCGCCGCTAGCAACGATATTCAGTAGGTTTATCTACACAGGGCAACTGCCGGGGATGTGCAAGACTGCAAATGTAGTCCCAAATTTTATGAAAGGAGACAGAGAGGTAGAGATAAATTATAACCCAGTGTGACTGAGATGTGTAGTAGGAAGAGCTATGAAGATGATTTTCAGGAGAAGAGTGGTGGAGCACTTAAAAAGGAGTGGGTCCCTACATGACAATCACCTCTGCTTCAGGAGAACAAAGTAGCAGAAGTAAATAGGGAAGAGAAGGATGGGTATATTGCATTTTCTCGGACTGTAAGAAGACTTTTTGTTACTACTGCACAAGAGATTGCTACATAAGCTAGAGGAGAAGGCAAGAATAACAGGCAAAGCACTACAATCTATCAAGGCATGCCTGAAAGGAAGAAAACGAGTGATAGTTCTTGACGAGGTATCGGAATGGGTGGGAATGGGTGGGAATGGGTGGGAATGGGTGGGAATGGGTGCATATCACGAGTTGGGTTCCACAAGGATGATGTGATGGAATGGATAATAAGGTTCACAAACGATGTGAAACTAATGAGGAGAATGCATAAGAACGAAGACCAAGAAAGGCTACAAATGGATCTGGATAGGATAAAGGCCTGGTCTGGCAACGGCTCCTGGATTTTTAACAGCACCAAGTTCAAAGTTATGAACTTTCGGGAAGGACAAATAAAACTGAAAACGGAGAACAGACTTGAGGGGGTAAAAGGCTGCAAACCTCACACAGAAAAAGAGACCTTGGGGTGAGTATGATACCGAGAATATCCTCTAAGGCGCACATCATTTACTGCAGCAAATGATGAGCGCCTCAAAGGATATAATATGCATAGTTGAAATATTATTTAAATAACGTACGAGGTGGTAAGACATTACATACAGGTTATATATTCACGATTTTAAGGTACACCTCTTAACTAATGTCGCACTTTTTTTTACTATAAAATATAGTTAAAAGTCAGAAGAACTTCAAGGAGGAATTTTATAACAGTCTGATTTATACAATTTGTTCACGTCATATATATATATATATATATATATATATATATATATATATATATATATATATATATATATATATATATATATATATATATATATATATATATATATATATATATATATATATATATATATATATATATATATATATATATATATATATATATATCGGTATCGGTGAATCAAACAGCAACATGGTGGACGGGAAGAGTTTTAATGATTTTTGGTCTATCACATCAGAAACGAGATACAAAATATACACAAGAGAAGCGGAAAAAAGGAAAACAGTAGAATTATTAATAGGCGCACTAACAGTGACGGCAAAAACTAGCTGAGGTTTTTTTCATAGTGAGAATGTATGAAAGAATACAGCCAGCAATAATAATGAGATCATATGACGTATGGGAACATGTACTAAACAGGATATATGACAACAGACAGCAGAACTGGTACAGCAGATATTTCAACAAAGGAAGCAGATATATATATATATATATATATATATATATATATATATATATATATATATATATATATATATATATATATATATATATATATATATATATATATATATAGACAGAAAAGCAGCAAGGTAAAGGTGGGCGAAATGGAAAACATAATTGTAACCACAAAACGAAGGAAGGAGAAAAAAGATTTAAAATACACTAATAGAAACAAAAAGTAACAACGTACAACTTGGAATATCAACTAGAAGAAATTACCAGAACTCTCTACATCTCCCTATTTATATTGAATCAACAAAAACCTGCAAAATGTTTAATATTCAAGAAAATTCATTTCATTTTCAAGAATATTTCATCGTGAAGTATTTAGTAACTTTCTTAAGGATGATGACTGAAATTCAACCCCAGGAAATGTAAGGTTGTGAAAACTGAGAAACAATAAGAAGAGCAGAACCTGAGAACAAATACTAGGAAAAGAGACATTGCAAATGTCACTTAAGGAGAAAGAGCAAGGTGTGAATATAGTGCCAGGCTCATCAACAGTGGACCAAGGTGCGAACATAGTGCCAGGCTCATCAACAGAGGACCAAGGTGTGAACATAGTGCTAGGCTCATCAACAGAGGACCAAGGTGTGAATATAGTGCCAGGCTCATCAACAGAGGACCAAGGTGTGGATTTAGTGCCAGGATCATCAACAGAGGACCAAGGTGTGAACATAGTGCCAGGCTCATCAACAGAGGACCAGGGTGTGAACATAGTGCTAGGCTCATCAACAGAGGACCAAGGTGTGGATATAGTGCCAGGCTCATCAACAGAGGACCAAGGTGTGGATATAGTGCCAGGCTCATCAACAGAGGACCAAGGTGTGGATATAGTGCCAGGCTCATCAACAGAGGACCAATGTGTGAACATAGTGCCAGGCTCATCAACAGAGGACCAAGGTGTGAACATAGTGCCAGGCTCATCAACAGAGGACCAAGGTGTGGATATAGTGCCAGGCTCATCAACAGAGGACCAAGGTGTGGATATAGTGCCAGACTCATCAACAGAGGACCAAGGTGTGGATATAGTGCCAGGCTCATCAACAGAGGACCAAGGTGTGAACATAGTGCCAGGCTCATCAACAGAGGACCAAGGTGTGGATATAGCGCCAGGATCATCAACAGAGGACCAAGGTGTGGATATAGTGCCAGGCTCATCAACAGAGGACCAAGGTGTGGATATAGTGCCAGACTCATCAACAGAGGACCAAGGTGTGGATATAGTGCCAGGCTCATCAACAGAGGACCAAGGTGTGAACATAGTGCCAGGCTCATCAACAGAGGACCAAGGTGTGGATATAGTGCCAGGATCATCAACAGAGGACCAAGGTGTGAACATAGTGCCAGGCTCATCAACAGAGGACCAAGGTGTGGATATAGTGCCAGGCTCATCAACAGAGGACCAAGGTGTGGATATAGTGCCAGGCTCATCAACAGAGGACCAAGGTGTGAACATAGTGCCAGGCTCATCAACAGAGGACCAAGGTGTGAACATAGTGCCAGGTTCATCAACAGAGGACCAAGGTGTGGATATAGTGCCAGGCTCATCAACAGAGGACCAAGGTGTGGATATAGTGCCAGGCTCATCAACAGAGGACCAAGGTGTGGATATAGTGCCAGGCTCATCAACAGAAGACCAAGGTGTGAACATAGTGCCAGGATCAACAGAGGACCAAGGTGTGGATATAGTGCCAGGCTCATCAACAGAGGACCAAGGTGTGGATATAGTGCCAGGCTCATCAACAGAGGACCAAGGTGTGGATATAGTGCCAGGCTCATCAACAGAGGACCAAGGTGTGGACATAGTGCCAGGATCATCAACAGAAGACCAAGGTGTGGACATAGTGCCAGGCTCATCAACAGAGGACCAAGGTGTGAACATAGTGCCAGGATCATCAGCAGAGGACCAAGGTGTGAATATAGTGCCAGGCTCATCAACAGAGGAGCAAGGTTTGGATATAGTGCCAGGCTCATCAACAGAGGACCAAGGTGTGGATATAGTGCCAGGCTCATCAACAGAGGACCAAGGTGTGGACATAGTGCCAGGATCATCAACAGAGGACCAAGGTGTGGACATAGTGCCAGGATCATCAACAGAGGACCAAGGTGTGGACATAGTGCCAGGATCATCAACAGAGGACCAAGGTGTGGACATAGTGCCAGGCTCATCAACAGAGGACCAAGGTGTGGACATAGTGCCAATCTCATCAACAGAGGACCAAGGTGTGGACATAGTGCCAGGCTCATCAACAGAGGACCAAGGAGTGAACATAGTGCCAGGCTCGTCAACAGAAGTTCACATCAACCGAGGAACCTCTGCATCATATGATTGTCCGGCAAACCTATTGCTAGTTTTCATAAAACTCACTAAAGAGTCATTGTCTCATCTTGGAGACAGCAACATCAGCGTGGAAGCTACAGGTGAAGGAACATGCTAGGAAACTGAAGACGGTGCAGAGGTATGCTTATATACAGGACTAGCCGCATAGTTAAGGAAAACAAGCTATGACGTGAAGCTAGAGGAATTAATCTTGACGATATTAAAGGATAGCATATCCAGGGGAGATACGATAACACTACATAAAATTCTCAGATAACTAGAAAGGGTGAACAAAAATAGGTTTTTCGAGAGGTGGTAAACAGGTACAAGAGGTCAGTTGGATGTTCAATGAATATTTCACCAACGTGAGGGCGGCCGGTGAGTTAATGAATATCCGAGACGGTGAAGTGGTTTAGGCAGCTTTAAACATAGTTCTAGAAATAAGTACGAAAGGATCTGCACTAAAGCAAGTACACATGCACGCACTTCCACACAAACATACACACACACACACACACACACACACACACACACACACACACACACACACACACACACACACACATACACACGTGTACACATGCACACTGTCACACCCACACACGCATACACATGCAAACCATGACACCCACAAACGCACTTACACTTTCTCTCGCACTCACACACAAATAAACACGCTCAAACACACACACACATGATGCCAGGAGCTATGAATCGACCCCTGCAACCACACTTATGTGAGTACACACACACACACACACACATGTGCGCACGCACGCACTCACACGCACATATACAAGGGAAACGGACAAGGGAAGGGAGAGAGAGAATGAAAGTGGGAGGGAGGGGGCGTTGCTTTTGTACTTGTCTGTAAGCTAGGGGGTAACTGAGGGAGGAAAATATAGTTGCTTAAGTACCAATCAATACAAGAGTTTGTGAAATCACTTGGTGGTCTCGTGTTCTCACTTTCATTTAGCTCACCTTCAGTGATCCTGCATGCTTGTACCTCTCTTCCTTCATTCTTCCTTCCGTGTTCCTATATGCATACTTCAGTTATCCTCGGTGTTGTCATATTTCTACATCCTTTTTTTTCCCCTGTTCCACAAGCTTACGTGCTTACGTTCATGTTTTTAATGTGCTGACTTGCGTATACCTAGGTGCATATTTTCGTGTTCCTTCGTGCTTGAGTGTAACTATGAGCTTACTTTTGTGTTCCTTAGTACTTACCTCTATATCTCTCGTGTTCCTAAGTGCTTACCTCTATGTGCTTACTTCCCTGTTCTTACAAGTGTACCTTCCTGTACCAAAATGCACTCTTCCATCTTCATACATGCTTACCATCCTGTTCATAAGTGCTCACTTCACATTTCTACGTGCTAACTTCCGTGTTCCTAAGTGCTAACTTTCGTGTTCCTACGTGCTAACATTCGTGTTCCTACGTGCTAACTTTCATGTTCCTACGTGCTAACTTTCATGTTCCTACGTGCTAACTTTCATGTTCCTACGTGCTCTCGTGCTCACGTTAGATAAAATTTAAGTTCATTACACGTAAAAATGCGCGACTATTTACACTGGACGGTAATGCATGTACATGCTGACAATGCAAGACAACAGCGAGCAGCTAAGGGCAGCTTTCAACACCATCTTCATCCACTGAGTTAGCAACAAATAAAATTAAAGCGAGTGTACTAAATACAAACTAACCCGGCCACCACAAAAATATATCTCCACCGTACCACATGTAAAAATCTTCTTTTCCATGCCTTCACTTATTGCCTAAGGTAAATATTTACAAATACGTGACGGCACACATAAAATGCTCTGACACAGACAAATTATTAACATTTAATAACTCACATTTATTTGCGATTGCCACTCCTGGAGACCGAGCACACCACAGAGTAATAACATATTAGTTGGTTTAATAGCAGTGATAGGTGTAAACATTCCCATCAAGTGTTTAAAACGTTAGATGCATTAGGGTTTATATATATATATATATATATATATATATATATATATATATATATATATATATATATGTATATATATATATATATATATATATATATATATATATATATATATATATATATATATATATATATATATATATATATATATATATATATATATATATATATATATATATATATATATATATATATATATATATATATATATATATATATATATATATATATATATATATATATATATATATATGCGTATATATGCAAGCTTTATTTTTATTTTATATTGCCTAAATATTTACATAATTTATATATTTTTTAGATCATGCA
Source organism: Cherax quadricarinatus (assembly GCF_038502225.1). Lineage (NCBI taxonomy): Eukaryota > Metazoa > Arthropoda > Malacostraca > Decapoda > Parastacidae > Cherax > Cherax quadricarinatus. The sequence continues at coordinate 1,942,587 of NC_091318.1, forward strand.
GTTTAGCTGACATGCACGTTTAATGCTTCTCTCTATTTTATTTAGTTCCTCGCTGCATAGTCTGACTCGGCTGCAAGACCAGAGTAATGATGGGAAGAAATACCTAGTAGCCGTGGAACTGAGACAACACCTATCCCACCAAAAACATTAGTCGTATCAAGCTTATGATAAGGGAACGGTATTTAAAAGAAGTCATTTCACTGTTTTCAACAAGAAACATCCATATCATGATTCTGAAAAGTTTAATGACTCCAGCTCACTGAGACTAAAATAACACCAATTAACGTACTTAATCTAACGCATATTAAATGTGCCACGAATGATGGAGAAACTCGTGAATAAGAGGTATATTTGTGTAGGTTAAAAACCGTACTGAAAAGGAATTGGTACAAGTAGTTAAATTTAAATGAGAGCAATAAATACACTGGATTGACAGTGTCAGACTCGCAGTAACGAGGAGGAATATCGGTAAACGAGGATTATTGTCATCATGCACATATCGGGATATTAGCGACAATAAGAAGGGTGTCAGGCAACGGGTGCTCCAGGGATGCTGCGACACGGCGTCACCCAAGACCTCACAACACACCACACGCCTCACTGTGTTTATCCCAGGACTGTGCTCCTGTGACTCGCTGTGTCATGAGTGGACCAGGCAATTATTGGGAAGCTAACCACAAGAAAACTGCCTCGGTTGATGGTGCAGTGCTACAGTTTATTGTAATACGTTAACAAAAATTATTCAGCAAGCAGAGCCACAAGAACAAAGGAGTACACTCAGTGGTGCTTCTGGTCGAAGGAGGATGAATTAACCAGATGGCGACAACTGATCATCTTAATGTGAACTATGCCGCCATAAAAAGGATTAAGTCTTTTGTCAAGACCAGGGGGCACCTTCGCATTACCTAGGACACGCAACTGGCACTCATGACTCACCGACAGCACCCGAGGGCCGAGCGATTCCTGTCGGGGATGAGTAGAGTGTCACACGAGATCAATCTTAGACGTCTTGTTGTTGATGTTAATCAGTCAAGCAATCGGTGTTTGAATATCTAAAGAAACATTGTAATATAATTTCTACAAAGGTTGTGATTTAGAATTCCTGGTCCTGAACGGTTATAATTAGTAATGTGTTTAAAGGTATCATAAAAAGATGAAATATAAATAAGATACTAAAGAAAAAGCTGCCTATTGTTGTTGTTTGTGGTGTAAAAACATAATGAAGGAGAAGGTTTATAATCTATGATACTATAATATTACTATGAATTTTTTGATTCTATACTACATGGTAAGAGTTGTGAGGCAGTATGACAAACTTGGCTCGGCTTGCAAAATAAAGTTGGCTAAACTTATATTCTACTTAATCAAATTTAATCTACTTTAACATAAAATCATAGCTCTTCTTGCCAGAATGAGTTTTAATTATAAGAATGACTTGAACCGTTCATCCTTTCAAAACTTAATATAGCAGCAGTCAGGGTTACTGTAATTATTCCAGGTTACACAGAGTTGTAATCAACGAAGTAGATTCTTACCTCCGTTGCTTTCTTTTTTTTTTTTTATGGCCTAAGCATTATTCTAGGCAGTATGGACTCAACTAATACGTAACCTGGCTTCAGTGGACTCTGTCATGATATTCTGCTAAACAGACATACTTATTACTTATGTTTTCAAGCGAATTTGCACTACCGTAAAGCCTTTCCAGCTCATCCTATGAGTTTACAGAACTTTATAAATTATGCTGCGTTTTTGTGCTCAGTCTCATGTTGTCTGTAATCTTTAATGGCCTGGTTAGACCAAACTTCCCTTAGGTAACAGGAAAGATGTTTATTGTCTTTAGTACCAAACGGAATTCTCACTGTCATGAGTAACAGGGTCAATATTTACTGGTTTGAACAACAGGAAGAATGTATGCTCTGTTGTGTGGTAGTATGTTTACTGTCTCGAGTAAGGGGGATAATGTTTACTCTCATACAAAACAAGAAGACTGTTTGGTGTCTTCAGTAACATGGAATGTTTGGTGTCTTCAGTAACATGGAATGTTTGGTGTCTTCAGTAACAGGGAATGTTTGGTGTCTTCAGTAACATGGAATGTTTGGTGTCTTCAGTAACATGGAATGTTTGGTGTCTTCAGTAACACGGAATGTTTGGTGTCTTCAGTAACATGGAATGTTTGGTGTCTTCAGTAACAGGAAATGTTTGGTGTCTTCAGTAACAGGGAATGTTTGGTGTCTTCAGTAACATGGAATGTTTGGTGTGTTCAGTAACAGGAAATGTTTGGTGTCTTCAGTAACATGGAATGTTTGGTGTCTTCAGTAACATGGAATGTTTGGTGTCTTCAGTAACAGGAAATGTTTGGTGTCTTCAGTAACATGGAATGTTTGGTGTCTTCAGTAACATGGAATGTTTGGTGTCTTCAGTAACATGGAATGTTTGGTGTCTTCAGTAACAGGAAATGTTTGGTGTCTTCAGTAACATGGAATGTTTGGTGTCTTCAGTAACAGGAAATGTTTGGTGTCTTCAGTAACATGGAATGTTTGGTGTCTTCAGTAACAGGAAATGTTTGGTGTCTTCAGTAACATGGAATGTTTGGTGTCTTCAGTAACAGGAAATGTTTGGTGTCTTCAGTAACAGGGAATGTTTGGTGTCTTCAGTAACAGGAAATGTTTGGTGTCTTCAGTAACATGGAATGTTTGGTGTCTTCAGTAACATGGAATGTTTGGTGTCTTCAGTAACAGGAAATGTTTGGTGTCTTCAGTAACAGGAAATGTTTGGTGTCTTCAGTAACAGGAAATGTTTGGTGTCTTCAGTAACATGGAATGTTTGGTGTCTTCAGTAACAGGAAATGTTTGGTGTCTTCAGTAACATGGAATGTTTGGTGTCTTCAGTAACAGGAAATGTTTGGTGTCTTGAATAATGAAAAGAATTATTACTGCATGAAGTAACGATGAAAATGTTCGCTGTCCTGAGTAACGAGAGAATATTTCCGCCTCAAGTATAAAGGAGAATGTTTACTGTCTTGAATAAGGAAGAAAATGTTTGCTGTTGAGATAGAAAATGTTTACTGTTCAGAAAGGAGATGTTTACTGTTCAGAAAGAAACTGTTTACTGCATCCAAAAACGAGATTAATGTTTACTGTCTTGAATAAAAGGGAGATTGTTTACTATCTAGAGTATAAGGGATATTGTTTACTGTATTGAGTATGAGGGAGATTGTTTACTGTATTGAGTATAAGGGAGATTGTTTACCGTCTTGATTATGAAGAAGATTGTTTACTGTCTTGAGTATGAGGGGGATTGTTTACTGTCTTGAGTATGAGGGAGATTGTTTACTGTCTTGAGTATGAGGGGGATTGTTTATTGTCTTGAGTATGAGGGAGACTGTTTACTGTCTTGAGCATAAGGGATATTGTTTACTGTATTGAGTATGAGGGAGATTGTTTACTGTCTTGAGTATGAGGGAGATTGTTTACTGTCTTGAGTATAAGGGAGATTGTTTACTGTATTGAGTATGAGGGAGATTGTTTACTCTCTTGAGTATAAGGGAGATTGTTTACCGTCTTGATTATGAAGAAGATTGTTTACTGTCTTGAGTATGAGGGGGATTGTTTACTGTCTTGAGTATGAGGGAGATTGTTTACTGTCTTGAGTATGAGGGGGATTGTTTATTTTCTTGAGTATGAGGGAGATTGTTTACTGTCTTGAGCATAAGGGATATTGTTTACTGTATTGAGTATGAGGGAGATTGTTTACTCTCTTGAGTATGAGGGAGATTGTTTACTGTCTTGAGTATAAGGGAAATTGTTTACTGTCTTGAATATTAGGGACATTGTTTACTGTCTTGAGTATAAGGAAGATTGTTTACCGTCTTGATTATGAAGAAGATTGTTTACTGTCTTGAGTATGAGGGGGATTGTTTACCGTCTTGAGTATGAGTGGGATTGTTTACTGTCTTGAGCTTGAGGGAGAATGTTTACTGTCTTGAGTATGAGGGGGATTGTTTACTGTCTTGAGTATGAGGGGGATTGTTTACTGTCTTGAATATGAGGGAGATTGTTTACTGTCTCGAGCATAAGGGAGATTGTTTACTGTCTCGAGCATAAGGGAGATTGTTTACAGTCTTGAGAATGAGGGAGATTGTGTAGTATATTGAGTATGAGGGAGATTGTTTACTGTCTTGAGTATGAGGGGATTGTTTACTGTCTTGAGTATGAGGGGGATTGTTTACTGTCTTGAGTATGAAGGAGATTGTTTACTGTCTTGAGTATGAGATAGATTGTTTACTATTTTGAGTATGAGGAAGATTGTTTACTGTCGTCAGCACAAGGGGGATTGTTTACTGTCTTGAGTATGAGGAAGATTGTTTACTGTCTTGAGAATAAGGGAGACTGTTTACTGTATTGAGTATGAGAGAGATTGTTTACTGTATTGAGTATGAGGAAGATTGTTTACTGTCTAGAGAATAAGGGAGACTGTTTACTGTATTGAATATGAGGGAGATTGTTTACTGTCTTGAGTATGAGGAAGATTGTTTACTGTCTTGAGTATGAGGGGATTGTTTACTGTCTTGAGTATGAGGGGGATTGTTTACTGTCTTGAGCATAAGGGAGATTGTTTACTGTCTTGAGTATGAGGGAGATTGTTTACTGTCTTGACAATGAGGGAGATTGTTTACTGTCTTGAGCATAAGGGAGATTGTTTACTGTTTTGAGTATGAGGGAGATTGTTTACTGTCTTGAGTATGAGGGAGATTGTTTACTGTCTTGACAATGAGGGAGATTGTTTACAGTCTTGAGCATAAGGGAGATTGTTTACTGTCTTGAGTATGAGAGGGATTGTTTACTGTCTTGAGTATAAGGGAGATTGTTTACTGTCTTGAGTATGAGGGAGATTGTTTACTGTCTTGAGTATGAGGGAGATTGTTTACTCTAGTGAGTATGAGGGAGATTATTTACTATCTTGAGTATGAGGTAGATTGTTTACTGTCTTGAGTATGAGGGGGATTGTTTACTGTCTTGAGTATGAGGGGGATTGTTTACTGTCTTGAGCATAAGGGAGATTGTTTACTGTCTTGAGTATGAGGGGGATTGTTTACTGTCTTGAGTATGAGGGGGATTGTTTACTGTCTTGAGTATGAGGGGGATTGTTTACTGTCTTGAGTATGAGGATGATTGTTTACTGTCTTGAGCATAAGGGAGATTGTTTACTGTCTTGAGTAAGAGGGAGATTGTTTACTGTCTTGAGCATAAGGGAGATTGTTTACTGTCTTGAGTAAGATTAATATATATAACATATATATATATATATATATATATATATATATATATATATATATATATATATATATATATATATATATATATATATATATATATATATATATATATATATATATATATATATATATATATATATATATATATATATATATATATATATATATATGTTTATATATGTATATAAAATCTTAAAAAATACAGCCAGATTTAGAGATAATTGCAGTATCTTTTAAACGTCAGTCCATGGAGAAAATTTGATCAAAATAATCTCATTAAATGCCCAAAACAAATCGCTAAAAAGATAAAGAGGAAGAATTTAAACTTTCCTAAAAAATTAAAAGTTATGAAGACCGATGTGCATCTTGAGATAGTAATGAATGAGGCATAACACTAGAAATATTATCATATCTACCATGCACTACATATATCAACATATATATATATATATATATATATATATATATATATGTATATATATATATATATATATATATATATATATATATATATATATATATATATATATATATATATATATATATATATATATATATATATATATATATATATATATATATATATATATATATATATATATATATATATGAGGTCCCCATTCCAGCTATAGAGGTGATACTTCCCTTTTTTTAATATATATATACATATATATATAATATTGTTACCACAATTATATATATATATATATATATATATATATATATATATATATATATATATATATATATATATATATATATATATATATATGCAATATGAATTATATATATGTATATATATTTATAATATATATATGTATATATATATGTATATATATTTATATATATATATATAATATATATATATATATGTACAATATATATATATGTATTTATATATGAATATATATATGTATAATATATATATATATATATATATATATATATATATATATATATATATATATATATATATATATATATATATATATATATATATATATATAATGTATCCACTAATGAATGGTTTTAAGCAACTGAAAATACTGTGACCACCCGGGAAATGAACCCCCGAGACGCCTTAATCCAGCATTGATGGATGAGTGGATTAACGCATTTTGGAATCTTTGCGGACTTCTCACGATGTGTGCTAAAGGGTCAGGGGTTCGATTCCCGTTAAGTCGCAGTAGTGATATATATATATATATATAAATATATATATATATATATATATATATATATATATATATATATATATATATGTATATATATATATATATATATATTTCTTCTTTCCATGTACCGGCTGTATCCCACCAAGGCAGGGTGGCCCAAAAGGAAAAATGAAAGTTCCTCCTTTTAAATTTATTAATAAGTACAGGAAAAGAGGTTACTAGCCCCTTGCTCCCAGCATTTTAGTCGCCTCTTACGACACACATGGCTTACGGAGGAAGAATTCTGTTCCACTTTCCAATTGAAGTGAAACAGAATTATATATATTCATATATATATATATATATATATATATATATATATATATATATATATATATATATATATGCAAACAATCGCAGACAAGCGATCTTAACTATGTAGGACAAGCCACGGGTAGGGGTGAGTGGTAATCTTTAGCTAAAGATTTCCACAAACCCCTGGCTTGTCCTACATATATATATATATATATATATATATATATATATATATATATATATATATATATATATATATATATATATATATATATATATATGTATATATATATATATATGTATATATATATATATATATATATATATATATATATATATATATATATATATATATATATATATATATATATATATATATATATATATATTAGAGAAGAGAAAGTTGTTTATAAACTATAGTATAAAGTATGAGGTGCTTAGGGTACGCAGTAAATTTCAAAGCACTTCCGTTGTATCACATCACATATGACCTTATACCTGACCCAGCACGCTGATCATGAAGTGTAGTGAAGATTCTAGCAAGTCACTTGTCGAATGATAGTAATGAGTGACATGACATGCACAGATTAAATTCCTCACAAATTTTATTAATTATAAATGAATCTAATTTATATAACCATAAACTAATCTTCATATTAAATCCAATACTATTTTTTTTAACTTAATTCGACTATATTTCTCTCAACCATGAAACTGCTTGATAGAATTTGTTCGGCTTTTTTAAAATCAAATGGGTTGTAAAAATCTCTCACATGAATAAACTGAGTATTAGACTCTTGTTCAGCTCCAATCCTATATTTATGTTTTTGTAATCTTAGTTCAAGGCTTTTCCCAGTTGGAATCTTGTAGACACAGCCATCAGCATTTTAGGGGGAATTCTTAATCAAACGTCTTTTTTTACTGAATCAGTACGTACTGTACCCCAGCTACAGGGCGTCCACGACCATTGTAGCTAACTCTTACTCTACTTATGCTGAAGAAGACTCACCACGCCCTTGTCATAGCCCCGCCATAGGGCTCTAAATGGTACTCCTCTTGACACGAATGCTCACAGTGCCCCTGCCATAAGGCTGTAAACAGCCGATTATTTGTGCAAACTCCGATACTCCTTCATGACCCACTGCCGGGTCACCACATGGAGAAGACCTGGGATAGGACTCGTCCTGGCAAACCTACATAAGCATGAACCTTCGTCTTCACATTATTTACGACACAGGCACACAGAAGCACACGGCTTTTTCCGAAAGGAAGAGGATATTATGTTCAAAGGACACAACCAAGGTCTCGGATTTGGAAATGTGGGGCGCAATTCTAGCGAAGAAGCGGCGAGACCACTCCTTGGACTCATGAGACAGCGAGGCAAGCGAAACCAGCCGGGCAAGTGAGATAAGGATGGATCAAGATGTGTTCACCCCAACCACAGATGTAATAGATGGAGAAGGTTGGCAGGAAGCAGGAGTCCCGAAGTCAAAGAGAAGACACGGTGTTTCCTTACCTCTGATCGAGCAAGTCGGGACAGGCAACAAACTCATGTTGATAAATAAAGGATACCATGACACCCCGCATGGCTTGAAGCTATCAGGGTCCCCAAATCTGAAAGGTGAGTTTATTCTCATTCCCCGAAAGACAGAGGTACCTAAAATCACCACTTGTCATAACAAAAGGCGTAACAAAAGACGAACTAATGAGCTATCCACTAGACATACCTCTCGATGCAATCCACAGTAACCAAAACATCCTGAAAGCTCTAAGCCAAGAAGAATGGCAACTTACCTACCACGCAGATCTTGATCCAACATATAAGGCCTGTCCCAAGCTCAACCGAATCTCGGTTGCTGGAGAAAATACCAGATTAGGATGTACAACCCAGTGCCTTTGATGTGTTTCAGGTGTCAGAGGTACAACCACCTCAGCTCCCGATGTCAGTTTAAGGAAATATACGGCATCTGTAGCGTGTCTCGCCCAACCAAGTACTGCTTGGGTAAAATGAACAGGGCAGCATGGAAAACCACGGTTGTCCAGCCTGCAACATCAAGTAGAGCCCTACCACTGAGCGGCAGCCTCGTCCAGAGGAGACTACAATATCATGGAATCCAGGGACACTTCCAGGGCCACAGCGACGAAGGAAACCGAGGAAACATCAACTTCTGATGCTTCTGCTTAACTCCCACCCGACAACAGCAGCCAACAGGCCCCATGCTGCACGAACGGACGAATCAACAGTAATACAACGAAGAGTCGTCCAAAGGAACATAACAAGCCATCCTGTATTACCTCTGAGCTAACAAATGATGTCGACAATCACGTGCTTCAGCTATGTCATGTGCGACATGATGGGATCAGAAGGAAACAAGAGACATTCAGAACTATTGTGAAGATCTTTTTGAATATATGAATGATGGACAAAACAGGGTCCGTTCGTTTGTTTACAAATTTCTATGTATTACTGTTCGGTGTAATACATAGAATGTTTTGCAGATATTTTAGAATTAAGACCCGTGTCAGGACATAGTTCCTGACGAATTAGTCACCAATCAAACAACGTTCGTGTGTTAGTGTGACTAGTTAATGATCCCAGTAGGACCGAAACGTCGTCATACGTTTCTTTCTCCTGTGTGAGGGCTAAGTGAGAACTGTTCCAGTCATGGTATTGTGTCTTTTCGTTCTTTATAAGAAAACAACTGCTGCTCTAGGCATCGGTCTAACTTTGGAACCTCTAAAAAAAAAAAAATGGAAAATGGGAAAATGCGACCGTTTTTTGTAACCTGGAGACTTTTTTCTTAATCATATGAAATTCTTGTTAATAATACAAATTTGCATATTACTAAAGCAGACAAAATAAATGCAGCAGTATTTTTAAAAGAAACTGATTACCAATGAAAAATGATTAATCGCTTAGATGCTACAGATACTTATTAAAAAAAAAAAAAAAAAAAAAAAAAAAAAGACTACTGAAAGACAAAGATAAACTAATTAAAAAATTCATGACAACCAATCCATCTTTAGCACATATATGGATTAATCAAAATACATAAATCAGGTAATCCAGTTAGACTCACTGTTAGCCTCATGCTATGGTTCAGTTTCTTACAGATTATCCATATAACTTGAATATTTTTGGAGCCCAATTGTTGATAAAGTTTCTGACTTTAATGTTAAAAAAAATATTGATTTCGTTAATAAATTAAATACAATGACCGAATTAAATAATTGTAATATGGTTAATTTTGATGTCACTTCGTTACTCACGAAAGTTGCAGTTGACGACTTGTTAAGTTTCCTGTCTGAAGACCTCGGTAGTTATACTTTACCATTGAGCAAATAAAGAATGAGCTCATTAAACTTTGTATTGTTGATGCAAAATTTGTGTTACAAGGCGAGTTTTATACAGAAAATTTTAGCATGGCAATGGGAAATCCTCTCTCACCAGTCCTTAGCAATTTGCACATGGAATATTTTGAAACAAGATTGCTTAGGAGAATCCTTCACAACAAACTAAATGGTACAGATATGTTGATGATGTTTTATTCCTAATGATTAAGAATATAGATATAAACCATATCTTTTTTAATTAAATAATCTACCTCTTACCTTAAAGTTTATTGTTGAGTTTAAACAGAATGTCTTATTGCCTTTTTTTAAATGTCTTAATTAGGGGAACCATGAATTTAAATTAAAAATATACAGAAAACCAACAAATAACTGTCTTATAATTATTCACATCATGACAGAGTTAAACTTTTTGTATTCTCAAACTTGTTTCTGAGAGATCTGTGTATTTGTAGCCCAGAGTTCATAGATAAACATATTTTGAAGATTTATGAAATAGTTAGGTTAGGTTAGGTAAGGTTCGTCAGGAAACAGGACAAATGTTTCCTGACGCGGGTCTTAGTCAGATGATGACCCGCCTTTGGAGCTTTTGGTCATCTGACCGAGGCCTTCCGCTGGCTTACCGGTCCACCCCTTTAAAAATTATGGTCATTTATAACCAGTCTGTCTATAATGAAATAGTGAATGATTTACTATACCCAAACACTTAACTGACATATCTTTTAGGATTGCTAAAAATACATTTTACAATTCAACTAAGAAAATGGCGCCAGGCCGAGTGCCAAGTCCCAGAAAATGCAGGCAGTATATTACAGTAAATAAGCATTAAATATGTAAGGTCCACAAGCGTTGAATATGTAGTAATGACCTAGCGACCACAACATTACTGACATGTCAGTTATCACAAACGTGCCATAAGACTCCAAACCGTTTCGCCATAAAAAAATTAATTCTGATTTCAAAAGTATATGGCGTCTAGGGCAACACAATTAAGAAAGAGGAAGACGATCCTATATAAAAAAACTAACTACACCCAACTCTTTAGGAGACGCGTGTCGACTGTATGGTCCACTGGACCATACAATCCTTAAGGGTAGCGCATCCAGCGGAACTGGATGTTGTACTCGCTAACCAAGGACATACGATGAAATTAGCCTAGAGTTATCCACACCATCGTATGTCCTTGGGTAGCGAGTACAACATCCAGTTCCGCTGGATGCGCTACTCTTAAGGATTGTATGGTCCACTGGACTAAGGCGTCATGAGTTTTCGCCCGCCATGAGGCAGGCCAGAGCAGCATGGGTTCGAGTACTTGGCTAGTCGCAGTGTTGTTATTGATATATATATATATATATATATATATATATATATATATATATATATATATATATATATATATATATATATATATATATATATATATATATATGTCGTGCCGAATATGTAAAACTGGTCAATTAGCAAGAACTCGTTTAAAATTAAGCTCTTTCTTAAATTTTCTCTTATACGTTTAAATACATATTTTTTTCGTTAATGTTAATGTAAAAATTTTTAATTTTGCACCAAAAGAATTTTAGAAAACTTACCTAACCTTATTATAACAAGAACAATTTATTTTAACCTAACCCAACTAAATATATTTTAGATTTGTTTACAATAATTTAATACTAAACACACACAGTGAAATATATTTTTTTCGTAAGGTTCAGAATGATTTTGGCGAAATTATTGCATACACAAATTTTCACTTGTCCTATATGGCAAGATTAACGTTGCTATTTAAGCCAAGATATATATATATATATATATATATATATATATATATATATATATATATATATATATATATATATATATATATATATATATATATATATATATATATATATATATATATATATATATATATATTATATATATATATATATATATATATATATATATATATATATATATATATATATATATATATATATATATATATATATATATATGCAATAAAATCACAGTAAACAGGTGATATCAGAATATGCAAAACAACAACTGTGAAGAAATAGTGAAATTCCAGGCGCTTTCGTGACTTCTCACATTATCAAGGAACTATGATAATGTTCCCTGATAATGTGAGAAGTCACAAAAGCGATTGTAATTTCACTATTCTGTCACAGTGGTGGTTGTTTTGCCTATATATATATATATATATATATATATATATATATATATATATATATATATATATATATATATATATATATATATATATATATATATATATATATATATATATACACGAGCTTTATTGTTAAAAAGTTAGAAACGTCTGAGTCACATACGGTATATATTCGGATATATGTATATTTTAAGGAGCGCCGCATAAAGACCAAAAACTTTGATGTGTGCACGTTGATCTCGGTCTCAGATCCTAATCATAAGCGAGAATACAAATAGTAAGAACAACTGATGCTTTACAGTAGTGACTGAGTAGGGATATAAATGAGAGTTTAGTCTTTGTTGCCTCTGTAAGTATTAGGTTTAAGTATATCATATATTCAAGTTGCGTCATTTCAGTATCATATCTAACACATGACGTCCCATTGTCGTCTTGAAATATATATCAGATTGTTTATATTTCAATAAATTATGGACTGTATTGTAATATTTTGAATATAACCGCAACATTGCTGTTGCAGTTGTCTTTCTGAAAGGTTGAAAATTGATACGTGAATTACAATCATTACTCCTGTTTTCCTCTTACATATAGGTCCTCAGTTTCGTGTGTCGTCTCTGCAATTTCCCATTTGACATTGATAAAGTTTTCACATTCAGGAATATAATTAAGTATTCCTGTCTCTCCGTTTATCTTTTATGATCAAGTATTACATTCGTGACGTTACATCCTATCTCACCATTGTAGACTAAATGACTATTGTTACACGGTGTTTGGTGAGCCACAGTGTTTCAGTGGTGATCGTTTCCTGTATTTTATGGAGAAGAAATCAACTGCATAGCAGACAAGGGATGAAAAACATTCAGCAAGCGGAGATTTTATTTGTGAGAGGTTTCATCTACATGAAGCCTCATCAGATACACAGAATATTGAATCCAACGACTTAAATAGTGGTCACGAGTGGTGGGGTCAGGTGCTAGGTGAGACTGAAGTTGATCTCAGTTCTGGTGTAGGTGAGGTGACCTGTTAAACATGGTCAAGGTGAAATCATAAAGTGATGGACATAATGTGAATCACAAGGACTGGTTCTAGTGGTTGGTGCTTATCATGGTTCACAACAGTTTTAACGATTGATTAACCAAAAATGTTTTTACCTATGTTGTGAGTGGTGTTAGAGACAAATATAACTCTTGATTCGGCTCTCAATGTTGCTTTCCTGCTATAACAGATGCTCTTGCTTGAGGCTCACAAGATGTGTGTGTGGGGAGGGAAGGGGGCAGGGTTACTCATCTAACTGTGGTTGCAAGGTTCGACTCACAGCTCCTGGCCCCGCCTCTTCGCTGGTCGCTACCAGGTCTACTTTCTCTTTGCTCCATGAGTTTAACCGTGTGTGTGTGTGTGTGTGTGTGTGTGTGTGTGTGTGTGTGTGTGTGTGTGTGTGTGTGTGTGTGTGTGTGTGTGTGGACTCACCTAGTTGTGATTGCAGGGGTCGACTCAAAGCTCCTGGCCCTGCCTCTTCGCTGGTAGCTACTAGGTCACTCTCTCTGATCCATGAGCTTTATCATTCCTCTTCTTAAAGTTATGCATGGATCCTGCCTCTAGTACATCACTTTCTAGACTATTTAACTTCCTGACAACTCTATGACGGAAGAACTTCCTAACATCTCTGTGGCTCATCTGAGTCTTCATCTTCCACATGTGACCCCTTGTTGCTCTGTCCCATCTTGGGAACATCCTGTATCCACCTTGTCGATTCTTCTCAGTATATTTTATGTCATCCTATCCCCCCTTTCTCTCTAGTGTCGTCAAATCGATTTCCCTCTTAGGACATGCTCCTTAGCTCCGGAACTAGTCTCGTTGCAAACCTATGCACTTTCTCTAATTTCCTGACGTGCTTGGTCAGGTGTGGGTTCCAAAATGGTGCTGAACAATCCAATATGGTCCTGATGTACACGGTGTACAGGGTCCTGAACGATTCCTCACTGAGACGTCGGAATGTTATTCTTAGGTTTGCTAGGCGCCCATATGATGCAGGAGATATTTGGTTGATTTGTGCTTCAGGAGATGTGTTCGGTATTATACTCACCCCAAGATCCTTTTCCTTGAGTGAGGCTTGCAGTCTTTGGCCACCTAGACTGTACTTTGCCTGCAGTCTTCTTTGCTCTTCCTAATCTTCATGACATTGCACTTGGTGGGACTGAACTCCAGGAGCCAGTTTCTGGACCAGGCCTGGAGCTTGTCCAGATCCCTTTGAAGTCCTGCCTGTTCCTCTTCCGATTGAATTCTCCTCATTAACTTCACATCATCTGCAAACAGGGACACTTCTGAGTCTATTCCATCCGTTATGTCATTCACATATACCGGAAGCAGCACCATTCCTAGGATTGACCTCTGTGGATCCCTGCTCGTCACAGGCGCCCACTCCGACACCTCATCACGTACCATGACTCGCTGTTGTCTTTCCGTCAGGTATTCTCTGATCCATTGCAGCGAGTTCCCTGTTATACCTGTCTGGTCCTCCAGCTTTTGCACGAATCTCTTGTGTGAAACTGTGTCAAAAGTCTTCTTACAGTCCATGAAAATGTAATCTACCCCCCCCCTCCTCTCTCTCTCTCTTCTTTTGTCGTTGATAAGCTCATTTCTTTCTAGGTGCTCTGCCACTCTTCTCCTGATAATCTTCTCCATGATCTTGCAAACCTGGAGTTTACCTAGAGAGAGTTCCGGGGGTCAACGCCCCCGCGGCCCGGTCTGTGACCAGGCCTCCTGGTGGATCAGAGCCTGATCAACCAGGCTGTTACTGCTGGCTGCACGCAATCCAACGTACGAGCCACAGCCCGGCTGGTCAGGTACCGACTTTAGGTGCTTGTCCAGTGCCAGCTTGAAGACTGCCAGGGGTCTGTTGGTAATCCCCCTTATGCATGCTGGGAGGCAGTTGAACAGTCTCGGGCTCCTGGCACTTATTGTATTGTCTCTTAACGTGCTAGTGACACCCCTGCTTTTCATTGGGGGGATGGTGCATCGTCTGCCAAGTCTTTTGCTTTCGTTGTGCATACAGTACATGTCAGTCACACTGGTCTGTAGTTTTTTGCTCCCTGTCTGTTTCCTTTTTTAAAAGCTGGGACTACATTTGCTGTCTTTTATAAAACCTCAGGTAATCGCCCTGTTTCGATACATGTGTTGAAGATTGTTGTTAGTGCTCCCTCTCTCAGGACCCACTGAGAGTTGTTGTCCGGCCCCATCGCCTTTGAGGTAACTTGCTCACTTAGGAGCCTCTTCACCTCCTCCTCGGTTGTATGTATTGTATCCAGCACTGGATGGGGTACCTCACCTCCCTGTCTTTCTGGAGTCTCCTCTGTGAATACCTTTTTGAATCTTGTGTTGAGCGCCTCACATACTTATCAGTCGTTTCTTGTGATCTCCCCTTCTTCCTTCCTCAGCCTGTTTACCTGGTCCTTGACTGCTATTTCCTACTGATGTGACTGTACAACAGCTTCGGGTCGAACGTGGCTTTCGCTGCTGTCATTTTCGTATTATGGTTGGGCCTTCGTCCATACCTGAGCATATTCATTTCAGGCTCTTCAACTGTTCTCCTTATTCTACTGGCTACTTTGCCTTCTATACTTCTTCCATTCTCTAGCACATTTTTGGTTATTTCTGTTGCCCTTGGGTACAAACCTCTCCTCTGCTTCCTTGCATATTGTTGTCACATATTCAATCATGTCATTTACTGATCTCCCTGCCAGTTCTATCTCCTATTGAACTTGGAGCAGGAAATTCCTGGTTTGTGAGTGTGTGTGTGTGTGTGTGTGTGTGTGTGTGTGTGTGTGTGTGTGTGTGTGTGTGTGTGTGTGTGTGTGTGTGTGTGTGTGTGTGTGTGTGTGTGTACTCACCTAGTTGTACTCACCTAGTTGAGGATGCAGGGGTCGAGTCCAAGCTCCTGGCCCCGCCTCTTCACTGGTCGCTACTAGGTCACTCTCCCTGAACCGTGAGCTTTATCATACTTCTGCTTAAAGCTATGTATGGATCCTGCCTCCATTACATCGCTTCCCAAACTATTCCACTTCATGACTACTCTCTGGCTGAAGAAATACTTCCTAACATCCCTGTGATTCATCTGTGTCTTCAACTTCCAACTGTGTCCCCTTGTTTCTGTGTCCCATCTCTGGAACATCCTGTTTTTGTCCACCTTGTCAATTCCTCTCAGTATTTGGTATGTCGTTATGTCCCCCGTGTCTCTCCTGTCCTCCAGTGTCGTCAGGTCGATTTCCCTTAACCTCTCCTTCTGTGTGCTTGTGTGTGTGTGTGTGTGTGTGTGTGTGTGTGTGTGTGTGTGTGTGTGTGTGTGTGTGTGTGTGTGTGTGTGTGTGTGTGTGTGTGTGTGTGTGTGTGTGTGTGTGTGTGTGTGTGTGTGTGTGTGTGTATGTATGTGTGTGTGTGTGTGTGTGTGTGTGTGTGTGTGTGTGTGTGTGTGTGTGTGTGTGTGTGTGTGTGTGTGTGTGTGTGTGTGTGTGCGTGTGTGTGACTGGGAGACATTCGGAATGTGTGTATGGGACAAGGAAACTAACATGCAGATCTCATGAACTTGGAACAAGAGCATATCCTGAACTATGGATGCTTCATGTTTTTCCTTAAACCCCTAATTCAAGAGAAAAATTAATTTTTTTTGCTGGAATAGGTGGTAAGTTACTGAAGAGTTTTTACGAGAATAGTGAAGCTCAGGTTAGTGTATGTAAGAGAGAGGCAGATTATTTCCCAGTAAAAGTAGGTCTTAGACAGGGATGCGTGAGGTCTCCGTGGTTGTTCAATATATTTATAGATGGGATTGTAAGAGAAGTGAATGCTCGGGTGTTGGCGACAGGTGTGGAATTGAAAGATAATGAATCTAACACAAAGTAGGAGTTGTCACAGTTGCTTTTATCTGATGACACTGTGCTTTTGGCAGATTCTGAAGAGAAGTTTAGGAGGTCGATGAACGTTTTGGAATGATATCTAAAAGAAGGAAAATAAGAGTGAACGTAGGAAACAGTAAGGTGATAAGGATAACAAAAAATAAGTAATTAGATTAGATATCAGAATAGAGGTAAGGAGTATGGAGGACGTGAATGTATTCAGATATCCGGGAGTGGGCTTGTCAGCAGATGGGTCAATGAAAGACGAGATGAATCACAGAATGATGAGGGGAAATAGGTGAGTAGAGAAATGACGAGTCTGTAGAGACAAAGAACGTCATCCATGGAAGCAAAGAGGAAAATGTATGAGAGTATAGTAATAATAATAATAATAATAATAATAATAATAATAATAATAATAATAATAATAATAATAATAATAATAATAATATCTTTATTTCTACAAGTACATGTACAACGTGTACAGACCTAGCTGACATCAGTGACATACTACTATATAGAAAGCCCCTTATTATGCATAGCATTTCGGGCAAATAAAGTTAATTTTGTCCCAGGATGCGACCCACACCAGTCGACTAACACCCAGGTATCCCATTCTACTGATAGGTAAACAAAGACAGCAGCCATATCAGGGATCGAACCCCCAGACCTTAGTGTGTGAGCTAAGTGCACTATCAATCAAATCATGGGTGGTGAATGTTATATCAAGGAAAAGACTGGAAGCAGTAGAGATGTCGTGTCTGAGAGAAATGTACAGAATGAGTATAATACAGACAAGCTATAGCTTGGAGATTAGGAGGTGTGAGGTTTCTATAAGTATTATCCAGAGGGCAGAGGAAGGGTTGTTCAGGTGATATGGACATTTAGAGAGGTTGGAACAAAACAGAATGACTAGGACGGCATATAAATCAGTAGTGGAAGGAAGACGGAATAGGAGATAGTCTTGAAAAAGGTTGGAGGGGGGTAAATGTGTGCTTGGACATGCAGCAGGTGTGCGTGAGCGTATTAAATATGAGCGAGTTGATGTGATGTTGGACTGTGAGCAATGTAACTTTTATGAAGAGATTCAAGGAAACCGGTTACCTGGACTTGAGTCCTGGAAATGGTAAGTACAGTGCTTGATATCTGGAGGAGGAATGTTGATATGTTATATTTTTTTTAACTCTAGTGTAGGCGTGCCTCTGACAAGACAGTAACAGAATGAATGATGATGAAAGTGGTTCTTCTTTCTAGGGTCACCCTGCCTTGGTAGGAAACGGCCTGTCTTAATAAAAAAAATTTTTTTTTTGGATCAACTAATCTGAGAGTTGGAGTTTGGTGAACTGTTCACGTACTTGTTTTTAATTCAGAAAGGAGGGTTTACAAACTCGCAATCCTCGTAAAAAAAAAGTGGTGATTTAGCCGAGAAAATAGAGAAATGTTTATTTGGAAATCACAGGAAAATCTGACCAATCTCACCATTGTTTATGTAACAAGTGTTAGTCAGTCAACGCTGACGAGAGAGGTTGTAACCTCATGACAAGGAACAATGAACATAATAAGCTTTAATCTAGATATTCAAAAGAAATGATTGTGATCATCAGCCTGACCATTTAATAAGATGGAACGAGATAACACGCGAAATAAAAGGTAAATTTAAGAAGTTAAAACACTAATATTTAATTATCACATTTCAAAACGATATGCGGAACTGTACTCAGTAGATTCACATTAAAGAATTACACAGAATCGACTTATTTAATGAGAAACGCAGCAACGTTAAACAAGCCTGTTAACCTCCCATTCATTCACTGTTTTACAGCCTGCTGATGATACCTGAAGGGCGGCTCCTTCATGACGGTGAGGGGCTCTTGATCCACTGAACTGATCCTGTTATCTCCCTTCTTAGATCATGCCAAATTTCTTCCTACTCCCCAGGAGCAGTAGGTCCCATGCTGATTTAGCATCTCTCTACTACTACTACTACAACTGCTACTAGTACTACTACTACTACGACTGCTACTAGTACTACTACGACTACTACTACTACGACTACTACTACTACTACTACAACTGCTACTAGTACTACTACTACTACTACTAATAATAATAATAATAATAGTAATAATAACAACAACAACAATAATAATAATAAAATGCTGCTGATGAGGACCTCAAACCAAGACTGAAATGTGTAGATTAACTTTTCTGATGCGTTTGTCAAAAATCGCTTACATAGGTAAGGCAGCAGACTGTCGCGCCTGCAAACATTACTTCAGAAACAGTTGCCAGTTTTATTTTACCCTTCCAGGATAAGTAGATATATTTGCAAGACTAGCACACATTAGTTATCAGATTCCAATTCTGCACATTCAATGAAACAAACACTGTTCACTTATTAATATTTTCTGAAGCATTTGTATGCCATTTTTCCCCCTTGAGACGTTTTGCTGGCCGTGTTCAAGTTGTCAACTGAAGGTGGTATTTTCCTTGCCTAGGTGCTCGCTGAGGATGCATGCCACACGTCGCAATCCTTTCACAGTCTCTCCACTGAATACGTTGTCCCTTCATCCATAGAATTTTTTTAACTATGTAATGTATGAAGCAAGTGAACTGAATACTATTTTTAATGTTTAATACATATCGTATATATAAATTGTTTATATATATATATATATATATATATATATATATATATATATATATATATATATATATATATATATATATATATATATATATATATATATATATATATATATATATATATATATATATATATATATATATATACTTTACAATGCTTATTATTAATTCACTTGAACGTCAGTACTTTTAATATTAATACACTGACTTATTACGTATTTTAAATATAAAATTAAACTTACTTTGTTCTCTTTCAAAACTAATTTGTTGTGTAACTGATACACTGGTTAACAATATCTGAAAAATATATTTATGAAGACTATTACACTGAAATAAGAATCAAAGAACAAAATATATCTGGAATACATATATGCATTTACTGAATATTAAATGAAAATGTAAGTTATCAGCAAATAAAGAATGTATGAGAAAATTCTTGACCATATTTTTTTCAGATGGAACACGGACGTTCTATCCGTAGTTTTTGTCATTCAAACAATATTTTTGTTTACGTTGCAAGGTACTTTAAAAGACTGTAATTAACGCAGTTCATAGATTTTTTTTTTTAGCACGTCGGCCGTCACCCACCGAGGCAGGGTGACCCAAAAAAAGGAAACACTTTCACCATCATTCACACATAATCACTGTCTTTGCATAGGCCCTCAGATACGAAAGTTTAGAAGTCCCTCTAAACAGCCAATATCCCAAGCCCCTCCTTTAAAGTGCAGGCATTGTGCTTCCCACCTCCAGGACTCAAGTCCAGCTAACCGGTTCCCCTGAATCCCTTCATAAAATATTTTCCTGCTCAAACTCCAACATCTCTTCAGGTCCCATAAACTATTCGTCTCCATTCACTCCTTTCTAACACCCTCACACATGCCTGCTGCATGTCCAGGCCTCTTGCACGATAAACCTTCTTTACCCACCCCCTCCCTTCATCCTTTCCTAGGACAACTCCAACCCCTACTCCCCCCCTCCCACTGTAGATTTATTCACCCTCCAAGTCATCCTATTTTGCTCCATCCTCTCTAAATGACCAAACCACCTCAGAAACCCATTTTCAGCCCTCTGACTAATACTTTTATTAACTCCACACCTTCTCCTAATTTCCACACTACGAATTTTCTGCATAATATTTACACCCCACCCCATGTAAATAATTATCAAAAATCAATGTAGAACTATATGATTAACCGTATCTTAGCCATAAAAAAAAAAAAAAAAAAAAAACTCGTAAAAACTGACATTTTCACATTTTGCTGATTTCAGTGAAACATAAATATTATTTTAATAAAATTCTCCTTTACGATTATTTAATATTTCTTAAAGTTTTATATTAAAGTAACTAATATAAAACTGAATTTAAATTTTAAAAGGAGATTAGAGGATTTTCTCACAAAATCCAAACTTATAAATATAACAAAAATTAGTACAACTTTAGGAGACTAGTTTCTTTAACTTTAACTCGAAAAATCAATCCATTACTTAAGAACTCGAGTAAAAACAGAGGAAAGTTGCAGTAGAAGCCATCGAGACTTACTTGTAGCGGAGTGTCTGGATCCAGCTCAAACTTGGGGATCTTCTCAGCCCAAGGAGCGAATCTCAAAGTGTCTCGTTCAATGAAGTAGTCAAAGACGGTCCCTACTCCAGGGAACTTGACCGTTCGAAACTCTTGCTGGAACCACTTGCTAAACTCAACTCGGTAGTCGATGTTCTGAGTGTTAGCAATGATGAGAACGAGTGCGAGAATAGGGAATAGGCAGTCAGTGAAAAAATAGAAAGAAAGGAAAGGAACCAGGATGGTAAGAGTGAGAAATGAGCTGTGAGGAAAGATAATGCAGTAAGGAATGAATTTATGGGGAATCGGTGAGAAGACAAGTACAAGGGCGGTGAGACTAGCAGAGTGAAAATAGGAAGACGGAGGTGTAACATAGAATTGGAAACTTTGGGATAGACTGTATAGAGATATGAGGATAGGAAATATGGAACTGAATGAATGTACAAGGGGGGTATGAGTTAAAGAGAAAAAGTAGAGGGCAAGAATAGGAATATGTATAGAGCGAGGAAAGGTAAGGTGGAGTTGGCAAAGATGAAAGAAGGAAAACGGAGAAAAAAACACAGAATGAACACTTTTTTGGAAAGCACTGTTTTTCAAGTCTATGGAGAGTACATATGAAAAATGGAGAACCTGAGAATATATAGGCAAATGAGGACTTTAGGAGAGGTACGAATATCCTGAGCATGTGACCAAGTGCAAGAGTAAATTCGAGGGTTTTCCAGACTAAGATGTATTTGGAAAATAGAAAATTCCATTATCACTCATTCTCTATGATATTGTTTGGGAAGAAGAATAAAGTTGTTATTAATATTATCTGTTGATAATATTAATATCAAGTTGATATTAATATCAACTTGTCTATATTTTATTTTATTTCTTTATGAGTGGGAGTAACAGTGAAAAGTAGATAATAGAAATGGAAAATGAAGGAGCAGGAAGTGAGGTTAGTAGGGAGTGTGAGTATTGTAGCAGATAGGAAGCAAATTCTTAGTAGAACACAAGACGCACTGCTCACCCCGTCTTGGTAAAGGGCGGAGCCGAAAGCCCAAACAGCGGCAAACACGAAGTACTGCTCGTAGACCTCCTTGGGGCTGTCTGGCGGGGCGTTCTCTGGCGTAAGGAGGCAGTCCAACATGTTGCACAGCATCATGAGGTGACTGATCTCAGGCATGGGAGTGATCTTCTTGAAGCGCACTCGCAGTATTTCCTGGCAGGTAGGGATGTACTTGTCGAAGAGCACCATCAGGTTTGCCTTCTCACTTTGCACTTCACGGCGATCAATCCAGCTGGTCACGTAGCTGGTGAACAGAATGTCAATGAATGATATGGACTAAACAGTAATTAATTGGAGGAACTGGTATGGCGATACCAAGAAGTTGTAGGTAAAAGACACGAATTCACTGATTAAGACATTTATTAAGAAAATGTTTCTCCACGAATGACTTCTTCAGTCCTAACAGAAAAGATCAAACGAGCAGTATATGACTCAAGAAATCGTAATGACACGATTGCAAATAAACCATACCCCCGGCCGGGATTGAACCCGCGGTCATAGAGTCTCAAAACTCCAGCCCGTCGCGTTAGCCACTAGACCAGCTAGCCACAATAAGATTCAGTATATATGAGCAGTATATATTGTACACGAGGTATATACTATGCAAGAGCATAGGTTTAAAGTAGAATAACTCACAAAAGTAAACAGCTTGGATAATCTCAATGTAAAACTGGCACGGTGGTGTCATCAATTAGTGGTGTTAATGTTGTGTACCAATTGTCAGGCCAGAATTCTGGTTATTCTATAGCTGTCTGATTTCTGTGGACTGATGTTAGTTACTGCTATTATTGTTGTTTCACCCGTCCTGCTACAATGAACTTCACTGTTCTACGTTTTATGCAGACGTTTTATGCGGTCTTCAGATCTGCAGGCGTTTCAGCATCCTCGATATCAGAGTTCAAGTGGTCTTGATGTTTCACCTACGTATTGTTTGTTGATACTTCCGTAGGCTGATGTAAACACCAACCTTTTTTACATGGCATTGTCTGTGTTTCTCTTTCTTTCTCACAAAATCTTTGATGGAGGTCGAGGCGTTGGTGGATATTTTCAATGTCCGGTCGTCGTTCACAATGATACATACAAGTCACATTATTCACTGGTAAAACGATGTTTTTAGTTGGCGATTCTGTTGTGTTGTCTATGATCTTTCTGTTGAGGGTGTGCGTGGCTCTCTTTATGTAGTTATTAATTTAGTGTGGTGGGAAGTGAGAGCCTTTTTTTAAGGTATTAATATTCGTATTCTTAGTATAACTGGTTAGCAGTTATCAAAGGACCGAGAAAATATCCTATCTTGAGGTCTTTCTTAGTCCTGTTGTCATGATGGGAATGAGTGAGACAACATTATTGTTAATACACGTTTAACCTGCGCTCATCTAAACTCTTGCACCGAGTGAGCGTGGATCAGTCCTCTTCACCTAGCAGTAAATAGGTACGTGGGTGTTAGTCGACTGGTCAACAGTCCCCGATGACGCACTGACATTCTTGGGTTATCCTGGGTAGCTAACCTCGATGACACACTGACTTTCTTGGTAACTCTCCAGGTTAAAAATCCCAACAAATCTTATGTTATCCTATATTATACTGCTAGTTTTAGGTTCTCTGTATCAGGACTGAAGAAACTCGTGGAGACACGTTACCTTAATAAATGTCTTGATCAGTTTATACTTTTCTTTTACCTACAGAGTAATTAGTTATATAGGTAAGGCCCTGTCATGGTAAATAATCGTGACCCAAGGGAAGCATAAGGAAAAAATCAATATATTTGAGTTACAAGAAAAATAATGTAAGAATCCCTTTGAGGGAACAAAATTTTCAATTATTTTTTTGAGAAACTAGATTCTTAACACTATTTCAGAAAAAAAAACTTACGGGTTCCAACCAAGGTCTCCTTGGTTGAGATATATAATTCCCGCTCGTGACACTGTGGCCGGAGTGGCTGTGCGTAAGTGGCTGATCTCGAAGAGCAGACGCATGTGGGGTGTAAGTGAAATGCGCTCGTTGCTGGCCAGGGTCAGGATCTGCCAGGTGAATGTTAGGTTCTGGTATTGTCGAGGTACAAAAAAAGCAAAAGCACACACACACACATTTTTAATGTGTAATGGTTTCAAATTAGTAGACTGTGCTAGTAGTGTAGCAATGAACTGTGTCGACCCACTGAAGACGACGTATGATCAAACGTTTAATGTCTACTCGCACAGACGGCTGGATTTAAGAGTACATGCACACATAATTAAAACATCTACCCCTCGTCGACACACTTCACCATCATCAGTTTCACTTAATTTTGCTCCTAACTTTTCTGCGTTCCTGCTTTTCCTTCCCTGGGAAGGTGACAAGTAGTACCCGAACTAGGAAAGGTTCTTTCTATCTACAAACGCTGATTAAAGAATGCTGCTTCACTTTGCCATTAGGCTGTGGAACACAAATCTCTTCACACTTTTAAGGCACTTGATTACAATTCTCGGCATTTTGTTTGAATTATTACATTATTACTGATGAAGAGATCCTGCAGTGGCCTGGGGTGTGGCTAGCTTATGAGATGTGAACACAAGCAGAATGATTAGCTATTCCCATAAACAGACTCTAGAAAAGGAGAACTCTCTTTCCTAACTCTCAACCTCAGGTGACTGCTCAGATGATCTTATAATGACCTAAATCAGTTAGCACCTTGATGTGAATTCAAACTCAGGCGATGATGCTTTCTAGTTCCAATCAAACTTACCCTACTTAGTTCTATTCACCTTTCCACAAATATGTAGGCAATTCTCATTAATTCTTGTTAGTTGCTATTTGAAAAGCTTTCCACAATTTTACCAGTAATACTCCTTTATTTGTCACAGTCATTATACAGTAATATAGATCTTTTCTCTCTCTCCACTACACTTTAATTAACACAAAACACACCCTACCACCCACACATACACACTTACACACACACACACTTACACACACACACACTTACACACACACACACACACACACACACACACACACACACACACACACACACACACACACACACACACGGTCACAGAAACGAAACTCACGGGGACAATAACAGATGCAATCTTCCCACCAGGATATCAGATACTGAGGAAAGATAGAAGGGACACAGGGGGAGGAGGGGTTGCACTGCTCATAAAGAAACGATGGAGATTTGAGGAAATGGAAGGCATGGACGAGATTGGAGGAAGGGATTACATAGTAGGTACATTTCAGTCTGGGCAACATAAGGTAGTCATTGCAGTGATGAATAATCCACCACAAAACTATAGGAGGTCAAGAGAGGAATATGAAGAGAGAAACAGAGCAATGGAGGGCACACTGGCCGAGGTGGCAAGAGGAGCTCACTCGAGCAGAGCACAGTACTGGTTATGGGTTCAGTGGGACAGAGAATTGGCAGAAAAGTCAGTAAATGAAATGATGGAATACGTAACAACAAAATGCAGGGAGGGGGGAAAGGTTTGTTCCCAAGGGCAATAGAAATAATGGGAAGACCAAAGCGAGTCCTTGGTTTACCCGAAGGTGTAGGGAGGCAAAAACTAAGTGCACCAGGGAATGGAAAAGCTACAGGAGGAAAAGGACCCAGGAAAATAAAGAGACTAGTTGAAGAGCCAGAAACGAGTATGCACAGATAAGGAGGGAGGCCCAGCGACGGTACGAAAACGACATAGCATTGACAGCCAAGTCTGACCCGAAGCTGCTGTATAGCCACATTAGGAGGAAGACAACAGGCAAAGATCAGGTGATCAGGCTGAGGAAAGAACGTGGGGAACTCACCAAAAGCAATCAAGAGGTATGTTAGGAGCTCAACATGAAATTTAAGGAAGCATTTACAGTGGAGACAGGAAGGCCTCTGGGTGGACAGAACAGAGGGGGACGCCAACAAGGAATATACCAACAAGTGTTGGATGACATGCACACAACTGAGGAGGAGATGAAGAAGCTGCTAAGGGACCTTGATACCTCAAAGGCAATGGGATCAGACAACATCTCCCAGACAATGGGACCAGACAACATCTTCTTGGACTGCAAGAAGGCCTTCGACACAGTTCCTCACAGTAGATTAGTGCAGAAGCTAGAGGATAAGGTGCGTATAACATGAAGGGCACTGCAATGGATCAGAGAATACCTGACAGGGAGGAAATAACGAGTCATGGTACGTGATGAGGTATCACAGTGGGCATCTGTGAAGAGCTGGGTCCCACAAGGGTCGGTCCTAGGACCAGTGCTATTTCTGGTATATGTGAATGACATGATGGAAGGGTTAGACTCAAAAGTGTCCCTGTTCGCAGATGATGTGAAGTTAATGAGGAGAATTAAATCAGATGAGGATCAGGTAGGACTTCAAAGAGACCTGGACAGGCTGGACACCTGGTCCAGCAACTGGCTTCTCGAATTTAACCCTGCCAAATGCAAAGTCATGAAGATCGGAGAAGGGCAAAGAAGACTGCAGACGGAGTATAGGCTAGGTGGCCAAAGACTGCAAACCTCGCTCATGGAGAAAGATCTTGGGGTGAGTATAACACCGAGAACGTCTCCGAAAGCACACATCAACCAGATAACTGCTGCAGCATATGGGCGCCTGGCAAACCTGAGAATAGCTTTCCGATACCTTAGTAAGGAATCGTTCCTTCCCATTGGGGAAGGAATCGTCCTTCCCCAATGGGAAGGAAGGAGATATAACTTATGCTAAGGCCACATCTGCCTACCAAGTAGGGCCAAGGAGTGAAGGGGAAGAGCAGCTAGTTGCAGGTGGAGAGGGTGATAGGTCAAATGCAGAAGCACGACCATACTACCAAAAGCTGCTGGAAAAAAACAGGGGAGAAAATGGCCATGTACAGACAGGAACCAGAGTCACAGAGGTAAAGGTAATGGGAGGAGGAAAGGGCAAAGTCATTGTTTATTCATGGGCTTCAGGAGAGCGAGGGAAGGACACACAGTGAAAGATGGGAGGTAGAAAGAGAGGAGATTGAGAATATCATCACGGAAATAGGTGAAGAGGACATGTTCGAGATTGTAAATTTTCAGAGAATAGGGGGGTACTTGAAGGGAAGAAAACGACTGATCAAACTGATTTTCCGGACAGAAACAGTGTGGAACAGGATCCTCCAAGAGAAACCACGGTTGAAATCCTCGGCAGAATAGAAGAGGATGTTCCTAGTCTGAGACTGAACACAAACTGAATGTGCAAGAAAGGTATAAAATACCGACAATATGAAAGTTAAGACACATGTGCAACATCTGGATATCTTTATTGTAGACGTTTCGCCATCCAGCGGCTTTATCAATACAGATTCTAGGACATAATAGGAAGACAGTAGAACTATATACAAAAGATGAAGTAATCAGTCCCTCAGCCTTGGAGCTAGTGTTCACAGCATCGTGGTGGAGGAGAATCTGGAGCAAAGGCAAGAAGACTGGCGGTTATATAGGTGTCAGTGGATAGGGACGGGCAGCAGACGAGGGCATAGTCACTTGTCAGACACTGCAACTTCATGGAATCTTGGTTCAGAGGACATCTACAAGACCTTCTTCACGGCTGCTGCAACTAACCCATCTCTTCGGGAAGGACCTACTTCCACTGGGGAATCCCGCCTACCAGTGACTTTGCCCTCGTCTGCTGCCCGTCCCTATCCACTGACGCCTATATAACCGCCAGTCTTCTTGCCTTTGCTCCAGATTCTCCTCCACCACGATGCTGTGAACACTAACTCCAAGGCTGAGGGACTGATTACCTCATATTTTGTATATAGTTCTACTGTCTTCCTATTATGTCCTAGAATCTGTATTGATAAAGCCACTGGATGGCGAAACGTCTACAATAAAGATATCCAGACGTTGCACATGTGTCTTAACTTTCACAAACTGAATGACAGCAGCTGAGGGTGAGGACGCAACCAAGGAGAGAGGAGAGGATGAACCTGCGAGACTGGACCTAATATTCACCTTAAGTAGTGCAGATATTGAGGACATCACATATGAAAGACCCCTTGGGGCCAGCAATCATGTGGTTTTAAGCTTCGAATACACAGCAGAGTTACAAGTGGAGGGGGAAGCAGGAAGGGCTGGACGAATGAAGCTAAACTACAATAAAGGGGACTATGCAGGAATGAGGAACTTCCTGAACGGGGTTCAGTGGGGCAGAGAACTGGCAGGGAAGTCAGTAAACGAGATGATGGAATATGTAACAACAATATGCAAGAAAACTGAGGAGAGGTTTGTACCCAAGGGTAACAGGAATAATGAAAAAGCCATGGTTTACCCAAAGGCGTAGGGAGGCAAAAACCAAATGTGCATAAAAGGCAAAGGACCCAGGAGAGTAAGGAGAGCAGTCGTAGCGCCAAAAAATGAATATGCACAAGTAAGAAGGGAGGCCCAATGACAATATGAAAACGACATAGTAGCGAAAGCCAAATCTGATCCGAAGCTGTTATATAACCACATGAGGAGGAAAACAACAGTCAAGGACTAGATAATCAGGCTAAGGAAGGAAGGAGAAGAGACAACAAAAAACGACTGCAAAATATGTGAGGAACTCAACATGAGATTCAAAGAAGTGTTCACAGAGGAGACAGAAGGGACTCCAGAAAGACAGAGAGGTGGGGTACACCACCAACTGTTGGACACAATACACACAACCGAGAAAGAAGTGACGAGGCTGTTGAGTGAGCTAGATACCTCAAAGGCGATGGGGCAAAATAACATCTCTCCATGGGTCCTGCTAGAGGGGGCAGAGGAGCTGTGTACCCCTAACAACAATATTCAACATATCTGTGAAACAGGGAGATTTCATGAGGTATGGAAGATAGCAAATGTAGTCCCAATTTTTAAAAAAGGAGACATGAAGCACTAAACTACAGACCAGTGTCACTTACATGTATAGTATGCAAAGTCATGGAGAAGATTGTCAGGAGAAGAGTGGTGGAACACCTAGAAAGGAATGAGCTCATCAACAACAGCCAACACGGTTTTAGGGACAAGAAATCCTGTGGCACAGACCTACTGGAGTTCTATGACAGGGTGACAGCAGCAAGAAAAAAGAGAGAGGGGTGAGTAGACTGCATTTTCTTGGACTGTAAGAAGGCGTTTGACACAGTTCCACACAAGAGATTAGTGAAAAAAAAAAACTGGAGGACCAGGCAAGGATAACAGGGAAGGCACAACAATGGATCAGGGAATGCTTGTCAGGAAGACTGCAGCGAGTCATGGTATGTGGCGAGGCGTCAGAGTGGGCGCCTGTGACGAGTGGAGTTCCACAGGGGTCAGTCCTAGGACCAGTGCTGTTTCTGGTATTTTTGAATGACATAACGGAAGGAATAGACTCCGAGGTGTCCCTATTTGCAGGTGATGTGAAGTTCATGAGAAGAATTCAATCGGACGAGGACCAGGCAGAACTACAAAGGGCTGCAGGCTGCAGACCTGGTCCAGCAATTGGCTTATGGAGTTCAACCCCACCAAGTGCAAAATCATGAAGACTGGGGAAGGGAAAAGAAGACCGCAGATGGAGTATTGTCTAGGGGGATAGAGACTACAAACCTTACTCAAGGAAAAAGATCTTGGGGTGAGTATAACACCAGACACATCTCCTGAGGCGCACATCAACCAAATAACTGCTGCAGCATATAAGCGCCTAGCAAACCTAAGAACAGCATTCCGACATCTTAATAAGGAATCGTTCAGGACCCTGTACACTGTGTACGTTTTGAACCCACACCTAGCAAACACGTAAAGAAACTAGAGAAAGTGCACAGGTTTGCAACAAGATTAGTCCCAGAGCTAAGGGGTATGTCCTACGAGGAGAGGTTAAAGGAACTCGACCTGACGACACTGGGGGACAGGAGAGATAAAGGGGGCATGATAACGACATATAAAATACTGAGAGAAACTGGCAAGGTGGACAGAGACAGAATGTTCCAGAGATGGGACACAGCAACAATGGGACACAGCTGGAAGTTGAAGACTCAAATGAATCACATGGATGTTAAGAAGTATTTCTTCAGTCACAGTGTAGTCAGGAAGTGGAATAGTTCGGGAAACGATGTAGTGGAGGCAGGATCCATTCATAGGTTTAAGATGAGGTATGATAAAGCTCATGGTGCAGGGAGAGTGACCCAGTAGCGGCCAGCGAAGAGGCGGGGCCAGGAGCTATGACTCGACCCCTGCAACCACAACTAGGTGAGTACACACACACGCACACACACGCACACACACGCACACACACGCACACACACGCACACACACACACACACACACACACACACACACACACACACATACACACACAAACACACACACACACACACACACATTCACGACACTATACACCGCGTACGTCAGGCCCATACTGGGGTATGCAACATCACAACGGAACCCATGGCTAGTCAATCAAGCATGTCAAGACATTAGAGAAAGTGAAAGGTTTTCAACAAGACTAGTCCCATAGCTAAAGGGTATGTCCTACAAGACGTTAAGGGAACTCACCGTGACGACACTGGAGGAAAGGATGGATAGGGTGCCATGATAAAGACGAATAAAATGCCGAGAGGAAGTATTATTTCAGCATTAGTTGTCAGAGAGTAGAACAATTTGGAGACTGAGGCAGCGACGCTGGATTCATACATAGATTTAAGAAGAGGTATAATAAAATTCTTGGAGCAGGGAGAGAGAGTGGTCTTTGTAGCAACCAACAAAGAGGACGGGCCATTAGCTGTGATTCTACCACTGCATTTACATATACGTAAGTAGGTAAGTGCACACACACACACACACGTACACACACACACACACACACACACACACACACACACACAATGATAGAAAAGAAACTAAAGGTTTGGTACACAAACGCGGATGGAATAACGAATAAACATGAGGAGTGGAATGAAAGAATCAGTGAAAAATCCCCAGACATCATAGCAGTCACAGAAACAAAACTCGCTGAGACAATAACAGACACAATCTTCCCAACAGGATATCAGATCCTGAGGAAAGATAGAAGGAGTAGAGGGGGAGGAGGGGTTGCACTGCTCATAAAACACCAATGGGGATTTGAGGAAATGGAAGGCATGGACATGATTGGAGAAAGAGACTACATTGTAGGTACAATTCAGTCAGGAGAACATAAAGTAGTCATTGGAGTGATGTATAACCCACCACAGAACTGCAGGAGGCCAAGAGAGGAGTACGAAGAAAACAACAGGGTGATGGTGGACACACTGGCTGAGGTGGCAAGAAGAGCTCACTCGAGCAGAGCAAAGTTACTGGTAATGGGCGATTTCAACCACAGGGAGATCGACTGGGAAAACCTGGAGCCACATGGGGGTCCCGAAACATGGAGAGCCAAGATGTTGGATGTGGTACTTGAAAACCTCATGCATCAACATGTCAGGGACACAACCAGAGAGAGAGGGGAGGATGAGCCAGCAAGACTGGATCTTGTGTTCACCCTGAGCAGTTCAGACATCGAGGACATCACTTACGAGAGGCCCCTTGGAGCTAGCGATCATGTGGTTCTGAGTTTTGACTATATAGTAGAGTTACAAGTGGAGAAGGTAACAGGAACTGAAGGGGACAGGCCAAACTATAAAAGGGGGGACTACACAGGTATGAGAAACTTCCTGCAGGAGGTTCAGTGGGACAGAGAAATGGTAGGAAAATCAGTAAACGAGATGATGGAATATGTGGCAACAAAGTGCAAGGAGGCAGAGGAAAGTTTTGTTCCCAAGGGAAACAGAAATAATAGGAAGACCAAAACGAGTCCTTGGTTTACCCGAAGGTGTAGGGAGGCAAAAACTAAGTGCAACAGAGAATGGAAAAGGTACAGGAGGCATAGGACCCAGGAAAACAAGGAGATTAGTAGAAGAGCCAGAAACGAGTATGCGCAGATAAGGAGGGAGGCCCAGCGACAGTATGAAAACGACATAGCATCGAAAGTCAAATCTGACCCGAAACTGCTGTATAGCCACATTAGGAGGAAGACAACAGTCAAGGACCAGGTGATAAGGCTGAGGAAAGAAGGTGGAGAACTCACAAGAAACGATCAAGAGGTATGTGAGGAGCTCAACACGAGATTTAAGGAAGTATTTACAGTAGAGACAGGAAGGACTCTGGGGGGACAGACCAGATGGGGACACCAGCAAGGAATACACCAACAAGTGTTGGACGACATACATACAGATGAGGAGGAGGTGAAGAAACTGCTAAGGGACATCGATACCTCAAAGGCAATGGGACCGGACAACATCTCTCCATGGGTCCTTAGAGAGGGAGCAGATATGTTGTGCGTACCACTTACCACAATCTTCAACACATCCCTGGAAACTGGGCAACTACCTGAGGTATGGAAGACGGCAAATGTAGTTCCCATTTTCAAAAAAGGAGACAGAAAAGAGGCACTAAACTATAGACCTGTGTCATTGACGTGTATAGTATGCAAAATTATGGAGAAGATTATCAGGAGGAGAGTGGTGGAGCACCTGGAACGGAACAGGAGTATAAATGCCAACCAGCACGGATTCACGGAAGGCAAATCCTGTGTCACAAACCTTCTGGAGTTTTATGATAAAATAACAGAAGTAAGACAAGAGAGAGAGGGGTGGGTTGATTGCATCTTCTTGGACTGCAAGAAGGCTTTTGACACAGTTCCTCACAAGAGATTAGTGCAGAAGCTAGAGCATCAGGCGCATATAACAGGAAGGGCACTGCAATGGATCAGAGAATACCTGACAGGGAGGCAACAACGAGTCATGGTACGTAATGATGTATCACAGTGGGCACCTGTGACGAGCGGGGTCCCACAGGGGTCGGTCCTAGGACCAGTGCTATTTTTGGTATATGTGAACGACATGACGGAAGGGTTAGACTCAGAAGTGTCCCTGTTTGCAGATGATGTGAAGTTAATGAGGAGAATTAAATCTGATGAGGACCAGGCAGGACTTCAAAGAGACCTGGACAGACTGGACACCTGGTCCAGCAAATGGCTTCTCGAATTTAATCCTGCCAAATGCAAAGTCATGAAGATAGGGGAAGGGCACAGAAGACCACAGACAGAGTATAGGCTAGGTGGCCAAAGACTGCAAACCTCACTCAAGGAGAAAGATCTTGGGGTGAGTATAACACCGAGCATGTCTCCGGAAGCACACATCAATCAGATAACTGCTGCAGCATATGGGCGCCTGGCAAACCTGAGAACAGCATTCCGACACCTTAGTAAGGAATCATTCAAGACACTGTACACCGTGTATGTCAGGCCCATACTGGAGTATGCAGCACCTGTTTGGAACCCGCACTTGATAAAGCACGTCAAGAAACTAGAGAAAGTACAAAGGTTTGCAACAAGGTTAGTTCCAGAGCTAAGGGGAATGTCCTATGAAGAAAGATTAAGGGAAATCGGCCTGACGACACTGGAGGACAGGAGGGTCAGGGGAGACATGATAACGACATATAAAATACTGCGTGGAATAGACAAGGTGGACAAGGACAGGATGTTCCAGGGAGGGGACACAGAAACAAGAGGCCACAATTGGAAGTTGAAGACACAAATGAGTCAGAGAGATAGTAGGAAGTATTTCTTCAGTCATAGAGTTGTAAGGCAGTGGAATAGCCTAGAAAATGACGTAGTGGAGGCAGGAACCATACACAGTTTTAAGACAAGGTTTGATAAAGCTCATGGAGCGGGGAGAGAGAGGGCCTAGTAGCAACCGGTGAAGAGGCGGGGCCAGGAGCTAGGACTCGACCCCTGCAACCACAAATAGGTGAGCACAAATAGGTGAGTACACATACAACATACTATCACAATTTCCAGGCCTGCCTACAGCGCCTACAGTCAGCATCAACCCCTCCCACGTCCCAGAATATATATATAATTCCATCTGCGTTGTGTAATTACAAATAAGAGTGAGGAGTGGCAGGAAAAAGTCACTGAGGCATCCTGTATATCATAGCAATCACAGACACAACTCACGGGAGTGATAACAGATGCGATCAGCCTGTCTGGTTATCAGACCCATAAGAAAGACATGGGAGGCAGAGGACGAGCAGGAGTTGCATTATTCATCAGAAACCAATGAAGTTTTGAGGAGATGGGAGAACTAGTCAGAGGGGGTAGCGTATGACTACATAGTAGGAGCACTGAATACTGAAGGCCCTAAAGTTATTATAGTGGTGATGTACAACCCACTACCTTAGAGCAGGAGGCCAAGACAGGAATATGATGAGAGCAAAAGAGTGATGGTAGACACACTAGCCAAGAGTACCAGAAGGGCCCACATGAGCAGAGCAAAGTTACTCATCATGGGAGAGTTCAACCATAAATAGATTGACTGGTAGTATCTGGAGCCACATGGGGAACAAGAGACTTGGAGAGCTGAGGTCAGTGGTCACCTGCGGTCATACCTGTCCTAAGCTCTGGGAGTTAGCGTGGGGTGTTACCAAGCAGTACAACAAGCACCATGGCTTAAGAACATAAGAAGAACATAAGAACGAAGGAACACTGCAGAAGGCCTACTGGCCCATGCGAGGCAGGTCCAAGTCCCTACCGGCTTAAGCCAATGCACCCAACCTAGTCAGGTCAGGTCACATTGACTCAAGGGAGGAACACGGCAACCGACCCGTTAGCACAAGCTATCAGGTCTAACTCACACCCACCCACATCTACTCATGTATTTATCCAACCTATTTTTAAAGCTACACAACGTTCTGGCCTCTATAACGGTACTTGGGAGTTTGTTCCACTCATCCACAACTCTATTACCAAACCAGTACTTTCCTATATCCCTCCTGAATCTGAATTTTTCCAACTTAAAACCATTGCTGCGAGTCCTGTCTAGGCTAGATATTATCAGCACACTATTTACATCCCCTTTATTTATTCCTGTCTTCCACTTATAA
This sequence comes from Cherax quadricarinatus, assembly GCF_038502225.1. Classification (NCBI taxonomy): domain Eukaryota; kingdom Metazoa; phylum Arthropoda; class Malacostraca; order Decapoda; family Parastacidae; genus Cherax; species Cherax quadricarinatus. The sequence continues at coordinate 1,977,887 of NC_091318.1, forward strand.
ACCTCAATCATATCCCCCCTAATTCTACGTCTTTCTAGAGAGTGCAGTTTCAGGGCCCTTAGTCTATCCTCATAGGGAAGGTTTCTGATACATGGGATCATCTTTGTCATCCTCCTTTGTACATTTTCCAGAGAATTTATATCCATTCTGTAATACGGTGACCAAAACTGTGCAGCATAATCTAAATGAGGCCTAACCAAGGATGTATAGAGTTGAAGAACAACCTGAGGACTCCTATTATTTATGCTTCTTGATATGAAGCCAAGGATTCTATTAGCTTTATTGCGAACACTTATGCACTGTTGTCTTGGTTTCAGATTACTGCTAACCAGAACTCCTAAATCTTTTTCGCAATCCGTAATATTAAGATCTACATTATTTAGTTTATATGTGGCATGGTTATTGTCCTGTCCAACATTTAGAACTTTGCATTTGTCTATATTAAACTGCATCTGCCACTTCTCCGACCACTGCATCAGTCTATTCAAATCTTCCTGGAGTGCTCGAATGTCCTCGTCAGAATGAATTCGACGGCCTATTTTGGTGTCATCGGCAAACTTGCCGATGTCGCTCTTTATGCCCTCATCTATGTCGTTTATGTAGATTGTGAACAGCAGGGGGCCCAACACTGACCCCTGTGGAACACCGCTCGTGACGCTTCCCCACTCTGATTTCTCCCCATTTATGCAAACTCTCTGCTGCCTATTTGTCAACCATGCCTCTATCCAGGAAAAAATTTCTCCTCCTATTCCATGTGCTTTAATTTTCCTCAATAGTCTCTGATGTGGGACCCTGTCAAAAGCCTTACTGAAGTCCATATACACAATATCATATTCGTTACCATGATCTACCTCCTCAAATACCTTAGTGAAAAAAGTTAATAAATTCGTAAGGCAGGAACGTCCCTTTGTAAAACCATGCTGAGGTTCGTTGATTAATTTATGCTTTTCAAGGTGGCTACGAACTGCCTCGGCAATTATTGATTCCATAAATTTTCCCACTATGGAGGTTAGGCTTATTGGTCTATAGTTCGAAGCTAAGGACCTGTCACCTGTTTTGAAAATAGGTATCACATTTGCCATTTTCCACTTATCTGGCACCATGCCAGTTTGTAGTGATATGTTGAAAAGATTAGCCAAAGGTGTGCTAAGCTCCTCTTTACATTCCTTTAGAACCCTTGCATACAGTTCATCAGGGCCTGGGGATTTGTTAGGTTTTAATTTATCTATTTGCCTAAGGACCATGTCACTTGTGACCCTAATAGTGCACAGTTTATTATCGTCCTGTTCTACATAATTTATCATTACTGGAATATCACTGGTATCCTCCTGTGTAAAAACTGAGAGGAAGTATGTGTTAAAAATTCTACACATTTCCTTATCACTGTCAGTGAGCTGACCCGAGGAACTTTTGAGTGGGCCTATCTTGTCCCTGATCTTACTTCTGTATACCTGAAAGAATCCTTTTGGGTTAGTCTTCGATTCTCTTGCAACTTTAACCTCATAATCTCTTTTTGCTTTTCTAATTCCCTTTTTTATTTCTCTCTTTAACTGAATATATCGATTTCTTAATTGCCCCTCTCCTCTTTTGATTTGCCTATATATGCCTCTCTTTTGACCAATCAGGCTTGTTGTAGTGTTTTAGAATGTCAGGTTAAAGTGTTGAAGAAAGAGGTGCTACTTCTTCAGGAGGAAAATAGGAGACTAAAGCTTCATCTAGATGAGTTTGGGAGAGATTGTGAGAAGGATTTAGCTGGTAAGGAGGAAATGGTCACTAGCAGTGATAGTGGCAGCCGCTTTAAGTTGCAAGTGGTTCACAGTTCAGGAGGAAGGAAGAAAAGAAGGGTTAACAGAGAAGATGTGAAGGTAGGAAATCGATTCTCTGTTCTCCAGGACGAGTGCACTTCAATGGTTAGTGAGTTTGAAGGTACCACTGATTCCCCTGCTAATCAAGGTAAGAATATTTTAATAGTAGGTGATTCTCAGGTAAAATGTATGGACCATGCATTTTGTAACAGATACAGAAAGGTCAGACAGAGAATGTGCCTTCCAGGAGCTGGTGTTGGTGACATAGTCAGCAGGCTGGATAATATTATGTTAGGAAATGGGAACAAGCCCATTATCTGTCTTAGTGCTGGGGGTAATGACACTGGGAACGGCAGGAGACAGGAGCTGTTGGATAAGTATAGGTAAGCCATAGTAGTTAGGTCTAAGGGAGGGATCCCAGTCATATGTAGCATCTTGCCTAGAAAGGGAGTGGACAATGAATGGATGTCTAGAGCAATTGGTATAAATTGCTGGCTAGACAGGTACTGCAAGGAACTTGCAATCCCATTCATTGATAACTGGGACCTATTCTTTGGCAAACGTGATATGTATGCAAGGAATGGGGTTCAACTCTCTGGGGAAGGAGTGGTTGCATTAGCTGATTCGATTGAGAGGGTAATTAATGGCTTGTCTAGGAATTTAAACTGATAGATTATAGAGGTATGGGTGTTTGTGGGAAACAATCAGGCTGCAGTATTAGGGTTAAAAACAGCAGTTATTACCGGGATACCTCAGGGATATGTTTAAAAGACAATATTCAAAATAAAGTTGCTAGTAATGGCAAATCAATTGATCAACAAACAAAGAGAGATAATAGAGGGCAACGAGGGACTAGCTCCAGGTTTACTATACAAATAGTAGGAGTCTAAGAAATAAGATAGATGAGCTAAGATTACTTGCAAGTGTAGGTAATATAGATATTATTGGTATAACAGAGACCTGGTTCAACCGGAAAGATAGAGAAATGCCTTCTGAATGCAACATACAGGGTTATAAACTATTCCACACTGATAGGGTCAACAGGAAGGGTGGTGGAGTGGCGATGTATGTCAGAGAAAATTTAAATTGTTGTCTTAGACATGATATAAGATTAGAAACATCGAACAGAGAATCTGTTTGGCTACAGTTTCTCCTGGGTCGTGACAAATTAATTTTGGGTGTGATTTATAGGCCCCCAAACCTTGATAGGGAGTGCAGTAAGCTGTTAGGGGACGAAATTCATAAGGCATCTAGATATGAAAATGTTGTGATAATGGGAGATTTTAACTTTAGACAAATTGATTGGAACAATATGACAGGAAATCATGAGTCTAGTGACTTTCTTGATACGGTTCAGGATTGCTTTTTAGAACAGGTTGTGACAGAACCAACTAGAGGAAACAATCTGCTTGACTTGGTTCTTGCCAACAAAGAGTCACTAATTAATAATCTTGAGGTTAATGATGAGCTTGGGGAAAGTGATCACATATCACTTAGTTTCAATATATCATGGAATTACCCAGTTAACTGCAATCAAATCTCTGTCCCAGATTTTCGCTTGGCCGACTTCATGGGATTGAAAAATTACCTGGGTGGGCTAAATTGGGATGTCCTGACTATGGGTCAGGTAGGTGATCTTGGGTGCCAACATGACGTTTTTCAAGGCATAGTTCTAGCTGCCCAGACAACTTTTGTTCCGAGTAGGGAAATTAGATCTAACAAAAATGATCCCAAATGGATGAACAATAGATTAAAACATCTCATTGGTCAAAAGAGAGGCATATATAGGCGTATCAAAAGAGGGGATGGGCAGCTAAGAAATCAATATATTCAATTAAAGAGAGAAATAAAGAAAGGAATAAGAAAAGCAAAAAGGGATTATGAGGCTAAGGTCGCAATGGATTCAAAGACTAACCCAAAAGAGTTATTTCAGGTATACAGAAGTAAGATTAGGGACAAGATAGGCCCACTTAAGAGTAACTCTGGTCAGATAATTGACAGTGATAAGGATATGTATGAAATTCTCAATACCTACTTCCTCTCAGTTTTCACCCAGGAAAATACTAGCGATATTCCTGAAATAATAGATTATGTAGAACAAGACGATAATAAACTATGCATGATTGCGGTAACTAGTGACATGGTCCTCAGGCAAATAGAGAAAATAAAACCTAACAGATCCCCAGGTCCTGATGAACTGTTTGCACGGGTGTTAAAGGAATGTAAAGAGGAACTTAGTATATCTTTGGTTAATCTTTTTAACATATCACTACAAACTGGCATAGTGCCTGATAAGTGGAAAATGGCAAATGTAATACCTATTAACAAGGCAGGTGACAGGTCCTTGGCCTCGAACTATAGATCAACAAACCTTACCTCCATAGTGGGAAAATTTATGGAAACAATAATTGCCGAAGCAATTCGTAGCCATCTTGGCAGGCACAGATTGATTAATGAATCTCAATGCAGTTTTACAAAGGGGCGTTCCTGTCTTACGAATTTACTAACTTTTTTCACTAAAGTGTTTGAGGAGGTAGATCATGGTAATGAATTTGATATTGTGTACAAGGACTTCAGTAAGGCTTTCAATAGAGTTCCACATCAGAGGCTATTGAGGAAACTTAAGGCACACGGAATAGGAGAAATTTTTTTTTCCTGGGTAGAGGCATGGCTGACAAATAGGCAGCAGAGAGTTTCAATAAATGGGGAGAAATCAGAATGGAGGCACGTCACAAGCGGTGTTCCACAGGGGTCAGTGCTGGGCCCGTTGTTGTTCACAATTTACATTAACGACATAGATGAGGGAATAAATAGTGACATAAGCAAATTTGCTGATGACACTAAAATAGGCCGTCCAATTCATTCTAATGAGGACACTAGAGCACTCCAGGATGATTTGAATAGACTGATGCAATGGTCGGAGAAGTGGCAGATGCAAATATAAACAAATGCAAAGTTCTAAATGTTGGACAGTTAAATAACCATGCCACATATAAACTAAATACTGTAGATCTTAATACTACTGATTGCGAAAAGGATTTAGGAGTTCTGGTTAGCAGTAATCTAAAACCAAGACAGCAGTGCATTATGCTCGCAATAAAGCTAACAGAATTCTTGGCTTCATATCTAGAAGTATAAATAACAGAAGTCATAAATAACAAAAAAAGGCACAATACCGTGACTGGAACGATACACAAATAACCCGCACATAAAAGAGAGAAGCTTGCGTCGTAAGCTTCTCTCTTTTATGTGCGGGTTATTTGTGTATAATAACAGAAGTCCTCGGGTTGTTCTTCAACTCTATATATCCTATGCTGCTCAGTTCTGGTCGCCGTATTACAGAATGGATATAAATGCTCTGGAAAACGTACAGAGGAGGATGACAAAGATGATCCCATGTACCAGAAATCTTCCCTATGAGGATAGACTAAGGGCCCTGAATCTGCACTCTCTCGAAAGGCGTAGAATTAGGGGGGATATGATCGAGGTGTATATATGGAAAACAGGCATAAATAAAGGGGATGTAAATAGCGTGCTGAAAATTTCCAAGAAAGACAGGACTCGCAGCAATGGTTTCAAGTTGGAAAAATTCAGATTCAGGAAGGATACAGGAAAGCACTGGTTTGGTAATAGAGTTGTGAGTGGAACAAACTCCCGAGTACAATTATTCAGGTTAAACCGTTGTGTAATTTTAAAAATTGGTTAGATAAATACATGAGTGGGTGTGGGTGGGTGTGAGTTGGACCTGACTAGCTTGTGCTGCTGGGTCTGGTACCGTGCTCCTTCCTTGAGTGGAGGTGACCAGACTGGGTGGGTCATTGGGCTAATCCGGGGGGGAAGGGAAAGGGACCTGCTCCACATGGGTCAGTAGGCCTGCTGCAGTGTTCCAGAGAGAGAGAGGTAACGATGAACCAGCATGGCTAGACCTCGTATTGACCTTCAGCAGTTCAGACAGCAGATTCGTAGGCGCTAGTAACCATGTGGTCGTAAGTTTTGAATACATAGAAGAGTTAACGATGAAGAGTGAAGTGACAAGAGAAGGATGCGAGAAACCAAACTTCCAAAAAGGGACTACATAAGTATGAGGCAATTCTTGCTTGAGGTGCAGTAGGTAAGCGAGCTAGTGGGAAAGACAGTAAACAAAATGATGGTCGCTCACAGGGAGCGACCAGAAAGTATGTGAAGAGCTTAGCTCAAGATTCAGGGAGGTACTCACAGTCGAGACAGAAAGGCTCCCAGCAAATCGAGGTGGTAGGGTGCACCAATAAGTGCTGGACACACTGCACACAACCGAGGATGAGGTGAAGAAATTGCCAGGGAAACTAGATATCTTGAAGGCGATAGGCCCAGATAATATATCTCCTTGGATCCTGAGACAACCAGCACTACTTCAGAGAAGGAAAATCCTGTATCATGAACCTATTGGAGACCTATGACAAGGTAACGGGAGTAAGACAGGAGAGAGAGGGATGGGTAGACTGCATCTTCTTAGGCTGTAAGAAGGCTTTCGACACAGTACCACACAAGAGACTGATTGAAAAACGAGAGGAACAGGCAGAAATAGCAGGGAAAATACCGCAATGGATCAGGGAATACCTGGCAGGAAGGAAACAACGTGTGTCGGTCCGATAAGAGGTGTCAGAGTGGGTAGATGTGCAGAGAGGGATTCCACAACTGTCAGTCCTAGGTCCGGTGCCGTTACTTGTATATGTGAACGACATGACGGAAGGGATAGAGTCAGAGGTGTCGCTGTTTGCAAACGATGTGAAACTAATGAGGATAATACAAGTGAACAAGGATCAGGTAAGCCTACAAGTGGATTTGGACAGGCTGTAAGGCTGGTCTAACAAATGGCTCCAAGAAAAAGGATCTTGGAGTGAGAATCATACTGAGTACATCTCCTGAGGCGCATATCAACCATATATCTGTTGTAGCATACGGGCACCTGGCAAACCTGAGAACAGCATTTCGACATCTAAGCAAGGAGTCATTCACGACACTGTGCACCATTTACGTCAGACCCATATTAGAGCATGCAGCACCTGGTCAAACACTTCAAGAAATTAGAGAAAGTACAAAGATTTGCAACACGACTAGTCCCGGAGCTAAGAGATATGTCCTACAAGGAGAGGTTACGAGAACACAACCTGACAACACTGGAAGACAGGAGGGATAGGGGGACAGGATAACAACATATAAAATACAGAGAGGAATTGACAGGGCGGATAAGGACAGAATGTTTCAGAGATGTGACACAGCAACAAGGGGTCACAACTGAAAGATGAAAACTCAGATGAGTCAGAGGGATGTTAAGAAATATTTCTTTAGCCATAGAGTTGTCAGGAAATAGAACAGTCAGGACAGTGATGTAGTGGAGGCAGGTTCCATACGCAGTTTTAAGAAGAGTTATGACAAAGCTCACGGAGCAGGGAGAGAGTGGACCTAGTAACGACCAGTGAAGAGACGGGGACAGGAGCTATAACTTAACCCCTGTAACCACAATTAGGTGAATAAACACACACACACACACACGACAACCATCACGGCTTCAGCGAAGGAAAATCCGGTGTCACAATCCTACAGAGGTTACACTGGATAAAGAGGGATGGGTTGACTGCATTTTCTTGAACCGTAAGAAGGCTTTTCACACAGTACCGCACAAAAGACTAGTACAAAAGCTAAAGAAGCGGCAAGAATAACAGGAAAAACACTGCAATGGATCAGGGAATACCTGACAGGAAGAAAACAACGGGTAATGGTACTTGACGAGGTGTAGAAACAGGCGCATGTGTCGAGTGGGATTCCGGAAGGGTCAGTCTTAGGGACGGTGCTGTTGCTTGTATACGTGAATTACATGACACAGATGTGATAGAGTCAGAGATATCCCTGTTCGTCAACGATGTGAAACTAATGAGAACACAAGCGGACGAGGATCAGGAAAGACTACAAAGGGATCTGGAAAGGCTGCAATCCTGGTCTGACATATAGTTCTTGGAGTTTAACCCCACCAAGCGCAAAGTAATGAAACTTGGAGAAAGACAAAGGAGACTTCAGAGGTAGTACAGGCTCGGGAGTCAAAGACTGCAAACCTCACTCAAGTAAAAGAATCTTGGAGTGAACATCAAACCAAGTACATACCTTGAGGCGCACATCAAGGAAATAACCGCTGCAGCATGTGGGCGCCTGGCAACCCTAATAGTAGCGTTTCTACATCTAAGAGAGGAGTCTGTTACAACACTGTACACTGTGTACATCAAACTCATACTGGAGTAACCAGCAACATTGTGTAACCCACACGTGGTCAAGCACATCAAGAAATTAGAGAAAATGCAAAAGGTTGCAACAAGGCTTGTCCCGGAGAAAAGGGGTATATCCTACGAGGAGAGGTTAAGGGAAATCAACCTGACAACACAGGAGGACGCGAAGGATAGGGAGGACATGATAACAACATTTAAAATACTGATAGGAAAGTTTCAGAGGTGGGACACAGCAACAAAGGGGTCACAACTGGAAGTTGAAAACGCAGATGAGTCACAGGGATATTAGGAAGTATTTCTTCAGTGTAGAGATGCCAGGAAGTGGAACAATCTGGAGAGTGAAGTACTGAAGGCACATAGAGGTGTCCCTGTTCACAGACGATGTGAAACTAATGAGGAGAATACAAGCGGACCAGGATCAGATAAATCTACGAGAGGATCTGGACAGGCTGCAAACTTGGTCTGACAAATGGCTCCTGGAGTTTAACCCCAGCTAGTACAAAGTCATGAAGCTTTGGAAAGGTTAAAGAAGGGCGCAGATGAAGCACATGCTAGAAGGTCAAAGGCTGCAAAAATAACTCAGGTAAAAGGACCTTCGGGTAAGCATCATACCGAGAACATCTGAGGCTCACATCAATCAAATAACTGCTACAGCATATAGGCGCCTCACAAACGAAAGAATAGCGTTTCGATATCTAAGTAAGAAGACATTCACGACACTGTACATCGTGTACGTAAGGTCCATATTGGAGTATACAGCACAAGTATGGAACCCACAACTGGTCAAACACGTCATGAAACTGGAAAAAGTACAAGAGTTTGCAACAAGACTAGTACCGGAGCTAATGAGTATGTCCTACGAGGAGAGATTAAGGAAAATGACGCCACTGGAGGACACGAGGGATAACAGTGAACATGATAACGACATATAAAATAAAGAGAGGAATTGGCGCTGTGGACAGGGCCAGAATGTTTCAGAGATGGAACACAGGAACAAGGGGTGAGAACTGAAAGTTAACAACTCAGATGAGTCATAGTTATGTTAGGAAATGTTTCTTCAGCGTCAGAGTTGTCAGGAAGTGGAACACTCTGGAGAGTAAAGTAGTGGAGGCAGCATCCATTCATATCTTTATGATGTACGATAAGGCTGTTGGGGCAGGGAGAGTATACCTCATAGCGAATGGGTGGGACTCGACCTCTGCAACACATACACAGCCAGGACCTACTATATATAGGCGAGTACACACATACACACACACACATATACACACACACACACACACACAAACACACACACACACACACACACACACACACACACACACACACACACACACACACACACACACATACACACACACACACACACACACACACACACGCACACACACACACACACTGCCCCTTGACAACAGCTAAATCACTTGTCAATATCCGCTACTTTAAGTTAGTGATGGACGGTAATAATATTTTGTTAGAGAAATTATTGACCATAGAAATCCTGCCAGATGACTGTGAAACAGAAACCTGTAACTGTTTTGCATGATGGTAGGATTGCTGGTTTCTTTTTCTGTCTCATAAACACGCTAGATAACAGGGATATCTTGCTACTCCTACTTACACTTTGGTCACACTTCACAGACACGCACATGCATATATATATACATACATCTAGGTTTTTCTCCTTTTTCTAAATAGCTCTTGTTCTTCTTTATTTCTTCTATTGTCCATGGGGAAGTGGAAAAGAATCTTTCCTCCGTAAGCCATGCGTGTCGTATGAGGCGACTAAAATGCCGGGAGCAATGGGCTAGTAACCCCTTCTCCTGTAGACATTTACTAAAAAAGAGAAGAAGAAAAACTTTATAAAACTGGGATGCTTAAATGTGCGTGGATGTAGTGCGGATGACAAGAAACAGATGATTGCTGATGTTATGAATGAAAAGAAATTGGATGTCCTGGCCCTAAGTGAAACAAAGCTGAAGGGGGTAGGGGAGTTTCGGTGGGGGAAAATAAATGAGATTAAATCTGTAGTATCTGAGAGAGTTAGAGCAAAGGAAGGGGTAGCAGTAATGTTGAAGGATCAGTTATGGAAGGAGAAAAGAGAATATGAATGTGTAAATTCAAGGATTATGTGGATTAAAGTAAAGGTTGGATGCGAGAAGTGGGTCATAATAAGCGTGTATGCACCTGGAGAAGAGAGGAATGTAGAGGAGAGAGAGAGAGAGATTTTGGGAGATGTTAAGTGAACGTATAGGAACTTTTGAACCAAGTGAGAGAGTAATTGTGGTAGGGGACCTGAATGCTAAAGTAGGAGAAACTTTTAGAGAGGGTGTGGTAGGTAAGTTTGGGGTGCCAGGTGTAAATGATAATAGGAGCTCTTTGATTGAACTTTGTATAGAAAGGGGTTTAGTTATAGGAAATACATATTTTAAGAAAAAGAGGATAAATAATTATATGACGTAGGGCCAAATGACAGTAGTTTGTTGGATCATGTATTGGTAGATAAAAGACTGTTGAGTAGACTTCAGGATGTAGATGTTTATAGAGGGGCCACAAATATATCAGATCACTTTTTAGTTGTAGCTACACTGAGAGTAAAAGGTAGATGGGATACAAGGAGAATAGAAGCATCAGGTAAGAGAGAGGTGAAGGTTTATAAACTAAAAGAGGAGGCAGTTAGGGTAAAATACAAACAACTATTGGAGGATAGATGGGCTAATGAGAGCATAGGCAATGGGGTCGAAGAGGTATGGGGTAGGTTTAAAAATGTAGTGTTAGAGTGTTCAGCAGAAGTTTGTGGTTACAGGAAAGTGGGTGCGGGAGGGAAGAGGAGCGATTGGTGGAATGATGATGCTAAGAGAGTAGTAAGGGAGAAAAAGTAGCCATATGAGAAGTTTTTACAAAGTAGAAGTGATGCAAGGAGGGAAGAGTATATGAAGAAAAAGAGAGAGGTTAAGAGAGTGGTGAAGCAATGTAAAAAGAGAGCAAATGAGAGACTGGGTGAGATATTATCAACAAATTTTGTTGAAAATGAGAAAAAGTTTTGGAGTGAGATTAACAAGTTAAGGAACCCTAGAGAACAAATGGATTTTTCAGTTAAAAATAGGAGAGGAGAGTTATTAAATGGAGAGTTAGAGGTATTGGGAGGATGGAGGGAATATTTTGAGGAATTATTAAATGTTGATGAAGATAGTGAAGCTATGATTTCGTGTATAGGGCAAGGAGGAATAACATCTTGTAGGAGTGAGGAAGAGCCAGTTGTGAGTGTGGGGGAAGTTCGTGAGGCAGTAGGTAAAATGAAAGGGGGTAAGGCAGCTGGGATTGATGGGATAAAGATAGAAATATTAAAGCAGGTGGGGATATAGTTTTGGAGTGGCTAGTGCTTTTATTTAATAGATGTATGGAAGAGGGTAAGATACCTAAGAATTGGCAGAGAACGTGTATAGTTCCTTTCTATAAAGGCAAAAGCGACAAAAGAGAGTGCAAAAAATATAGGGGGATAAGTCTGTTGAGTATACCTGGTGAAGTGTATGGTAGAGTTATTATTGAAAGAATTAAGAGTATGACGGAGAATAGGATAGCAGATGAACAAGGAGCCTTTAGGAAAGGTAGGGGGTGTGTGGACCAGGTGTTTACAGTGAAATATGTAAGTGAACAGTATTTAGATAAGGCTAAAGAGGTTTTTGGGGCATTTATGGATTTGGAAAAGGTGTATGACAGGGTGGACAGGGGGGCAATGTGACAGATGTTGCAGGTATATGGTATAGGAGGTAGGTTACTGAAAGCAGTGAAGAGTTTTTTACGAGGATAGTGAGGCTCAAGTTAGAATATGTAGGAAAGAGAGAGATTATTTCCCAGTAAAAGTAGGCCTTAGACAAGGATGTGTGATGTTACTGTGGGTCAATATATTTATAGACGGGGTTGTAAGAGAAGTAAATGCGAGGGTCTTGGCAAGAGGCGTGGAGTTAAAAGATAAAGAATCACACATAAAGTGGGAGTTGTCACAGTTGCTCTTTGCTGATGACACTGTGCTCTTGGGAGATTCTGAAGAGAAATTGCAGAGGTTGGTGGATGAATTTGGTAGGGTATGTAAAAGAAGAAAATTAAAAGTGAGTACAGGAAAGAGTAAGGTTATGATGATAACAAAAAGATTAGGTGATGAAAGATTCGATATCAGATTGGAGGGAGAGAGTATGGAGGAGGTGAGTGTATTCAGATATTTGGGAGTGGACGTGTCAGCGGATGGGTCTATGAAAGATGAGGTGAATCATAGAATTGATGAGGGGAAAAGGGTGAGCGGTGCACTTAGGAGTCTGTGGAGACAAAGAACTTTGTCCTTGGAAGCAAAGAGGGGAATGTATGAAAGTATAATTTTACCAACGCTCTTATATGGGTGTGAAGCATTGGTGATGAATGTTGCAGCGAGGAGAAGGTTGGAGGCAGTGGAGATGTCATGTCTGAGGGCAATGTGTGGTGTGAATATAATGCAGAGAATTCGTAGTTTGGAAGTTAGGAGGAGGTGCGGGATTGCCAAAACTGTTGTCCAGAGAGCTGAGGAAGGGTTGTTGGTGTGGTTCGGACATGTAGAGAGAATGGAGCGAAACAGAATGACTTCAAGAGTGTATCAGTCTGTAGTGGAAGGAAGGCGGGGTAGGGGTCGGCCTAGGAAAGGTTGGAGGGAGGGGGTAAAGGAGGTTTTGTGTGCGAGGGGCTTTGACTTCCAGCGGGCATGCGTGAGCGTGTTTGATAGGAGTGAATGGAGACAAATGGTTTTTAATACTTAACGTGCTGTTGGAAAGTGAGCAAAGTAACATTTATGAAGGGATTCAGGGAAACCAGCAGGCCGGACTTGGGTCCTGGAGATGGGAAGTACAGTGCCTGCACTCTGAAGGAGGGGTGTTAATGTTGCAGTTTAAAAACTGTAGTGTAAAGCACCCTTCTGGCAAGACAGTGATGGAGTGAATGATGGTGAAAGTTTTTCTTTTTCGGGCCACCCTGCCATGGTGGGAATCGGCCAGTGTGTTAATAAAAAAAATGAATAAAATATAGAAATCATAAGAGAGAGAAAGTTGCCTGAACAAGCAACTGTGTATTATATATAGACAATAGCATTTGGTATCTATTAGCACTAGCGATGCAGTCATTCAATTCTACAGCTTAGGGTATCAACTCTTCCAAGATCATCTCAGTCACTCAGGTTAAAATTATTATTCGTGGCTAAACTATTGTCCAACGTAGACAGGAGAGAATTTGACCTTGTTGTCGTCCATGAGGGTATTGAGAGACTCAATCCACATGGGATCAATGTCACCGTCCAGGATGATCCACTTGGGAGCCTCGCCAGGCATGTTAGCTTGGTCGCGCATCAGACTCGAAAACAGACCTGCCGGAACACAGGAAAAAGAACGTAAAATATTCTGGCCAATTACCAGCAATGCCTACATAAGCTTGCGGAATTGAAGAACAGTTTTAGTGTCTCTCAACCACCTACACTCATACTCTCTATGCTAGAAGGATAACTACAACAGAGGGAAAACAAGTTTAATTCGCTGGCATCAAAGTTCAAAGAAGATTTTTCAAGGCTACATTTTCATATTGGCAGCAGAATCCATCTGTGAGACTTCAGCATCTGTCTCTGGGGAGAAGCGTCTGTATTTGTATATTTAGCTTGTCTCTGGAGAGCAGTACGTGTCTTAGGCGAGCTATTCTGTCTCTGTGACACTGGCTTCTATATGTGGGAAAAACTATGTGTCTCTGGAGAGCAACATCTAACTCTGGGAAATAACATATCTCTACAGTGATGAATCTCTCATTGTGAACTGGCGTATCTTCCTCCCATTCCCTCGCGACTATGTTGCCTTACCATTATTTAATTCCCTGATAGTTAGGTAATATAATCGTCTTTCTACTCCCCTGTGGCAAAGTTATCCTACTGTGCTCCAGTTCCTGTTGAGTAGCTTATCTTACCGTCCTTCCACTCCCTGGTGGCTGGGTTGATGTAGCCGAAGAGTTCGTCCCTGGTGACGGCCTTAGGGTTAAGGTCGAAACAAATGGGTTTCTTTTTCATGTTGAGCATGGTCCTGAAGAGTGTACGCCACACCTGGGTCTTGCCCGTGCCTGCCTGCCCGATGATGAACACACTGTGACGAACCTCCAGCAGCTCCTTCAGCTGCACCACCTGTCAACAGTACTCGTACTCAGTCCTTTGTTAAAACTTACGGAAAACACACAAACATCAAATTTAGGAATACTAACTTAGCAAGATGAGCTGTAGTATGTACTCCTGCCGTTAATATTGGCAAAAACAAATATTGTTACTGACGTGTGGAGTAGTTCTCATAAGTTTTCGTTAGCTGTTGTTGGAAAGTTTTCCACAGTTTTCTCAATCAAAATCATTATGCAGTAATGTACATCCCCCCCCCTCACACACTGCTGTACAGCCACGTCAGAAGGAAGACAACAGTCAAAGACCAGGTGATCAGGCCGAGGAAAGAAGGTAGGGAACTCACAAGTAACGATCACGAGGTATGCGAGGAGTTCAACATGATATTTAAGGAAGTATTTACAGTAGAAACTGGAATGGCTCCAAGAAGACAGCACAGAGGGGAACACCAACAGGGAATATACCAACAGGTGCTGGATGACATACAAACAACAGAGAAGGAGGAGGTGCGGAAGCTGCTAAGTGACCTCGATACCTCAAAAGCGATGGGTCCAGAACATCTCCCCGTGGGTCCTTAGAGAAGGAGCAGGGCTGCTGTGCTTGCCACTAACCACAATCTTCAATACATCCCTTGAAACTGGGCAACTACCTGAGGTATGGAGCAGGGCAAATGTAGTCAACATTTTTAAGAAAGGAGACAGAAATGAAGCACTAAACTACAGACCAGTGTCTCTGACGTGTATAGAATGCAAAGTCATGGAGAAGATTATCAGGAGGAGAGTGGTGGAGCACGAGGAACGAAACAAAATTATAAAGAACAACCAGCACGGATTCGTGGAAGGCAAATCCTGTGTCACAAACTTTCTCGAATTTTATTACAAGGTAACAGAAATAAGACACGAGATTGCATTTTCCTGGACTGCAGGAAGGCTTTCGACACAGTTCCTCACAGGAGATTAGTGCAGAAGCTGGAGGATCAGGCGCGTATAACAGGAAGGGCACTGCAATGGATCAGAGAACACCTGACAGGGAGGAAACAATGGGTCATGGTACGTGATGAGGTATCACAGTGGGCGCCTGTGACGTACGGGGTCCCACAGGGGTCAGTCCTAGGACCAGTGCTATTTTTGATATATGTGAATGACATGGTGGAAGGGATAGACTCTGAAGTGTCCTTGTTTGCAGATGATGTGAAGCTAAAGAGAAGGATTAAATCGGATGAGGATCAGGCAGGACTACAAAGAGACCTGGACAGGCTGGACACGTGACCCAGCAACTGGCTTCTCGAATTCAACCCTGCCAAATGCAAAGTCATGAAGACTGGGGAAGGGCAAAGAAGACCGAAGACATAGTATAGGCTAGGTGGACAAAGGCTGCAAACCTCATTCAAGGAGAAAGATCTTGGGGTGACCATAACACCGAGCACATCTCCGGAGGCACACATCAACCAGATAACTGCTGCAGCAAATGGGCACCTAGCAAACCTGAGAATAGCGTTCCGATACCATACTAAGGAATCGTTCAAGACACTGTACACTGTGTTTGTCAGGCCCATACTGAAATATGCAGCACCAGTTTGGAACCCACACCTGGTCAAGCACGTCAAGAAATTAGAGAAAGCACAACAAGGCTAGAAAAAGTGCAACAAGGCTAGTTCCGGAGCTCAGGGGAATGTCCTATTAAGAAAGGTGGAGGGAAATCGGACTGACGATACTAGAGGACAGGAGGGTCAGGGGAGACATGATAACAACATACAAAATAATGCGTGGAATAGACAAGGTGGACAGAGACAGGATGTTCCAAAGAGGGGACACAGAAACAAGGGGTCACAATTGGAAGCTGAAGACTCAGACGAGTCACAGGGATGTTAGGAAGTACTTCTTCAGTCACAGAGTCGTCAGGAAGTGAAATAGCCAAGCAAGTGATGTAGTGGAGGCAGGAACCATACAGAGCTTTAAGACGAGGTATGACAAACCTCAGGAAGCAGAGAGAGAGGACCTAGTAGCGATCAATGAATAGACGGGGCCAGGAGCTGAGTCTTGACTCCTGCAACCACAATTAGGTGAGTACAATTAGGTGAGTGCACGTACACACACACACACACACACACACCTTCCCCCCTCCCCCCACACTCTGACATACACACTACTAACCTAACACACAGAATTACATAGGTTTCCCACTCTGAGGCAATCAGGATAGAACAAAAATGGGTTGCCAGAGAGCAGGAAGGAAAACCAAGGAACAGGAGGAGGAAGCTGCAAAGGAAGATTGGGCAGCAGAGCTCATAAAAAGGGAACATGAATGGCAAAGGAAACTAGAAGAACTTAACATGAGAATGAAAGAGAGGATAGATATGGAAAGCAGGAAGTGGGAGGTGCAAGTCAAAGCAGCAGAGGCTAGGATACAGAGTTTAGAAAAGGAAATGAAAAATCTGAAACAGCCTAAAGAACTAAAGAACATTTTGGGATTGACATCAGAGACTGCTACCTCAGTCACAAATAGGGGGACTGGAGGGAAAGGAGCAAAACTGCATGTAGAAGCTCTATCAGAGGAGACTGTAGTAAATAAAAAAGCTAAGCTATATGTGGAGGCCCTAACAGACCACAGCAGAGCCCAGGGAAAGCCGAGAAGGGAAAATGACAGGCCACTGAGCCCAAGTACATTAGCTAGTGAAACTGAAGAAAGGAAAGCTGCAATGGAGGAAATCAAACTGAATGAGGGGATACACAAGGATATGCAGTGGGAGAATGAAAGGGTCAGGTCAGTCTTTGTGTATGGGCTCCAGGAAGTTGAAGGGAAAACATATGAAGCAAGAAAACAAGGGGAAAAAAAGCAATTGAAAGCATCATAAAAGCAATAGGAGAAGACGACATGACCCAGCTGGAAAATTTTCGGAGAATAGCGGGCTTTGTAAAAACAAGAACCCGGCCAGTGAAAGTGACCTTCAAGGCAGAATCGACTTGGAACAGGATCCTGCAGGAGAAATCACGATTAAGGGACATGCCAGCATACAGGAAGGTGTATCTCGACCGCAACAGAACACAAGAAGAAAGGCAGAAACTGAGAGAGATGATACAAAGGCGAAAGGAGGAAAGAGAGGGGATGGAGAAGACGGACAGGAGATTCCAGACACAGGAAGAAGATCAAATACAACCTGTACGTCAGCTCCTGGTCAAGTATGTCAAGAATTTTGAGAAAGTACAAAAGTTTGCAACAAGACTAGTCCCGCAGCTAAGGGGGTATGTCCTACGAGGAGTGGTTAAGGAAAATCAACCTGACGACACTGGGGAACAGGAGAGATAGGGAAGACATGATAACGACATATAAAATACTGAGAGGAATTGACAGAGTAGGTAAGGACAGGGTATTTCAAAGATGGAACATAGCAACAAGGAGTCGCAGTTGGAAGTTGAAGATTCAAATAAACCACAGGGATGTTAGGAAGTATTTCTTCAGAGATGTCAGGAAGTGGAACAGTGAGGAGAGTGATGTATTGGAGGCAGGATCCATACACAGCTTTAAGAAGAGATAAAAGAAAGCTCATGGAGCAGGGAGAGAGTGGACTTAGTACCGACCAGTGACGAGGCGGGACCAGGAGCTGTGAATAGACCCTCTGCAACCACAAATCAGTAAATGGAGAAAATCACACGCACGTACATAAACTATCAATAAGTGACTTTGACAACTAGTAAAGAATAAATAGGCCTAATACCATGACTAGAACGATACAAAAATAACCGCACTAACATCCCATATCATAAAAATCTTCGAAAGGGTCCTAAGAAGCAAGATCGCCACCCATCTAGAAACTCATCAATTCCTTTGCAGATGACACCCGAATCTGCATGACAGTGTCTTCCATTGCAGACACTGCAAGGCTCCAGGCGGACATCAACCAAATCTTTCAGTGGGTTGCAGAAAACAATATGAAGTTCAACGATGAGAAATTTCAATTACTCAGATATGGTAAACACGAGGAAATTAAAACTTCGTCAGAGTACAAAACTAATTCTGGCCACAAAATAGAGCGAAACACCAACGTCAAAGACCTGGGAGTGATCATGTCGGAGGATCTCACCTTCAAGGACCATAACATTGTATCAATCGCAGCTGCTAGAAAAATAACAGGATGGATAATGAGAACCTTCAAAACTAGGGAGGCCAAGCCCATGATGACACTCTTCAGGTCACGTGTTCTATCTAGGCTGGAATATTGCTGCACACTAACAGCACCTTTCAAGGCAGGTGAAATTGCTGACCTAGAAAATGTACAGAGAACCTTCACGGCGCGCATAACGGAGATAAAACACCTCAATTACTGGGGGCGCTTGAAGTTCCCGAGCCTGTATTCCCTGGAACGCAGGCGGTAGAGATACATGATTATATACACATGGAAAATCCTAGAGGGACTAGATCCGAACTTGCACACGAAAATCACTCACAACGAAAGCAAAAGACTTGGCAGACGATGCAACATCCCCCCAATGAAAAGCAGGGGTGTCACTAGCACGTTAAGAGACCATACAATAAGTGTCAGGGGCCCGAGACTGTTCAACTGCCTCCCAGCATACATAAGGGGGATTACCAATAGACCCCTGGCAGTCATCAAGCTGGCACTGGACAAGCACCTAAAGTCGGTACCTGACCAGCCGGGCTGTGGCTCGTACGTTGGTTTGCGTGCAGCCAGCAGTAACATCCTGGTTGATCAGGCTCTGATCCACCAGGAGGCCTGGTCACAGATCGGGCCGAGGGGGCGTTGACCCCCGGAACTCTCTCCAGGTAAACTCCAGGAGGAAAGAAACTTATGAGGACGTTTGGGTCCGACTTGAACCATTAACTAGTGACTAGAAGGTAAGGAAGACAATATTTATATGAGAGGAGGACAGACACGGGAGAAAAAGAAATAGAATGATATAATAAGGAAGTGAAGACAGTAGTTGAAGAGGTAGTGCAGGTAGTGGAAGTAGTAGTAGTAGTTGTTGCTGTTGTGGGTAAGGAGAAAAGTGGTAGTGGCAAGGTTAAAGTAACCGAAGTAGTAGTAGTAACAGTAGTAGCGAAGGAAGAATAGGAACATTAAGGAGAACACTGCAGGACAGCTAATGGAACACAAGGATGGGACCAAAAACAAGGGTCACAAAAAGAACATAGGACAGAACACATCTAGGCAGAAGAAAGGAAAGGCAAAGAAAGAAGATAAGGAGGAACTTGGACTTCCAGCAAACGTGCGTGAGCGTGTAAGATAGCAGTGGATGGAGACGAATGGTTACTGGGACCTGACGAGATGTTGGAGTTTAAACAGGGTAATATTTTGTGAGGGGATTCAGGGAAACCGCTCAGCCGGACTTGAGTCCTGGAGGTGGGAAGTACAATGCCTGCACTTTAAAGGAGGGATGTGGGATATTGGCTGCTTGGAGTGACATCTGAACTGTTTAATCAGCGTCTCTGCAAAGACAGTGATTATGTATGAAAGATAGTGAACCTGTTGAACGATGATGAAAGTTTTTTTATCTTTTTGGGTCACCCTGACTCCGTGGGGAACGGCCGCCGTGTACGTATGTATGTTTGTATGTATGTATGTATGTATGTATGTATGTATGTATGTATGTATGTATGTATGTTTATATGTATGTATGTATGTATGAATGTATGTATGTTATATGTATGTATGTATGTATGTATGTATGTATGTATGTATGTATGTATGTTTTTATGTATGTATGTATGTATGTATGTATGTATGTATGTATGTATGTATGTATGAATGTATGTATGTATGTATGTATGTATGTATGTACGTATGTATGTATGTTTATATGTATGTATGTATGTATGTATGTATGTATGTATGTATGTATGTATGTATGTATGTTTTTATGTATGTATGTATGTATGTATGTATGTATGTATGTATGAATGAATGTATGTATGTATGTATGTATGTATGTATGTATGTATGTATGTATGTTTTTATGTATGTATGTATGTATGTATGTATGTATGTATGTATGTATGAATGTATGTATGTATGTATGTATGTATGTATGTACGTATGTATGTATGTTTATATGTATGTATGTATGTATGTATGCATGTATGTATGTATGTATGTTTACATGTATGTATGTATGTATGTATGTACGTTTATATGTATGTATGTATGTATGTATGTTTATATGTATGTATGTATGTATGTATGTATGTATGTATGTATGTATGTTTATATGTATATATGTATGTATGTATGTATGTATGTTTATATGTATGTATGTATGTATGTATGTATGTATGTATGTATGTATGTTTATATGTATGTATGTATGTATGTTTATATGTATGTATGTATGTATGTATGTATGTATGTATGTATGTATGTTTATATGTATGTATGTATGTATGTATGTATGTATGTATGTATGTATGTATGTATGTTTATATGTATGTATGTATGTATGTATGTATGTATGTATGTATGTATGTATGTATGTATGTATGTATGTATGTATGTATGTTTATATGTATGTATGTATGTATGTTTATATGTATGTATGTATGTATGTATGTTTATATGTATGTATGTATGTATGTATGTATGTATGTATGTATGTATGTATGTATGTATGTTTACATGTATGTATGTATGTATGTATGTATGTTTATATGTATGTATGTATGTATGTTTATATGTATGTATGTATGTATGTATGTTTATATGTATGTATGTATGTATGTATGTATGTATGTATGTATGTATGTATGTATGTATGTATGTATGTATGTATGTTTACATGTATGTATGTATGTATGTATGTATGTTTATATGTATGTATGTATGTATGTATGTTTATATGTATGTATGTATGTATGTATGTATGTATGTATGTATGTATGTATGTATGTATGTTTACATGTATGTATGTATGTATGTATGTATGTTTATATGTATGTATGTATGTATGTTTATATGTATGTATGTATGTATGTATGTTTATATGTATGTATGTATGTATGTATGTATGTATGTATGTATGTATGTATGTATGTATGTATGTATGTATGTTTATATGTATGTATGTATGTATGTATGTATGTTTATATGTATGTATGTATGTATGTATGTATGTATGTATGTATGTATGTATGTATGTATGTATGTATGTGTGTATGTTTACATGTATGTATGTATGTATGTATGTTTGTATGTATGTATGTTTATATGTATGTATGTATGTATGTATGTATGTATGTATGTTTATATGTATGTATGTATGTATGTATGTATGTATGTATGTATGTATGTATGTATGTTTACATGTATGTATGTATGTATGTATGTATGTATGTATGCATGTTTACATGTATGTATGTATGTATGTATGTATGTACGTTTATATGTATGTATGTATGTATGTATGTTTATATGTATGTATGTATGTATGTATGTATGTATGTATGTTTATATGTATGTATGTATGTATGTATGTATGTATGTATGTATGTATGTATGTATGTATGTATGTATGTATGTATGTATGTTTATATATATGTATGTATGTATGTATGTATGTATGTATGTTTATATGTATGTATGTATGTATGTATGCATGTATGTATGTATGTATGTATGTATGTATGTATGTATGTTTATATGTATGTATGTATGTATGTATGTATGTATGTATGTATGTATGTATGTATGTATGCATGTATGTATGTATGTATGTATGTTTACATGTATGTATATATGTATGTATGTATGTATGTATGTATGTATGTATGTATGTACGTTTATATGTATGTATGTATGTATGTATGTTTATATGTATGTATGTATGTATGTATGTATGTATGTATGTATGTATGTATGTATGTATGTTTATATGTATGTATGTATGTATGTATGTATGTATGTTTATATGTATGTATGTATGTATGTATGTTTATATGTATGTATGTATGTTTATATGTATGTATGTATGTATGTATGTTCATATGTATGTATGTATGTATGTTTATATGTATGTATGAATGTATGTATGTATGTACTCAACCACCTATTTGTGGTTGCAGGGGTCGAGTCTTAGCTCCTGGCCCCGCCTCTTCACCGGTTGCTACTGGGCCCTCTCTCTCCCCGCTCCATGAGCTTTATCAAACCTCGTCTTAAAACTGTGTATGGTTCCTGCCTCCACTACGTCATTTTCTAGGCTATTCCACTGCCTTACAACTCTATGACTGAAGAAATACTTCCTAATATCTCTTTGACTCATTTGTGTCTTCAACTTCCAATTGTGGCCTCTTGTTTCTGTGTTCCCTACCTGGAACATCCTGTCTTTGTCCACCTTGTCTATTCCACGCAGTATTTTATATGTCGTTATCATGTCTCCCCTGACCCTCCTGTCCTCTAGTGTCGTCAGACCGATTTCCCTTAATCTTTCTGCATAGGACATTCATCTTAGCTCTGGAACTAACCTTGTGGCAAACCTTTGTACTTTCTCTAGTTTCTTGACGTGCTTTATCAAGTGCGGGTTCCAAACAGGTGCTGCATACTCCAGTATGGGCCTGACATACACGGTGTATAGTGTTTTGAACGATTCCTTACTAAGGTATCGGAATGCTGTTCTCAGGTTTGCCAGGCGCCCATATGCTGCAGCAGTTATCTGATCGATGTGTGCTTCCGGAGACATGCTCGGTGTTATACTCACCCCAAGATCTTTCTCCATGAGTGAGGTTTGCAGTCTTTGGCCACCTAGCCTATACTCTGTCTGTGGTCTTCTGTGCCCTTCCCCTATCTTCATGACTTTGCATTTGGCAGGATTAAATTCGAGAAGCCATTTGCTGGACCAGGTGTCCAGTCTGTCCAGGTCTCTTTAAAGTCCTGCCTGGTCCTCATCAGATTTAATTCTCCTCATTAACTTCACATCATCTGCAAACAGGGACACTTCTGAGTCTAACCCTTCCATCATGTCGTTCACATATACCAAAAATAGCACTGGTCCTAGGACCGACCCCTGTGGGACCCCGCTCGTCACAGGTGCCCACTGTGATACATCATTACGTACCATGACTCGTTGTTGCCTCCCTGTCAGGTATTCTCTGATCCATTGCAGTGCCCTTCCTGTTTTATGCGCCTGATGCTCTAGCTTCTGCACTAATCTCTTGTGAGGAACTGTGTTAAAGGCCTTCTTGCAGTCCAAGAAGATGCAATCAACCCACCCCTCTCTCTCGTGTCTTACTTCTGTTATTTTATCATAAAACTCCAGAAGGTTTGTG